>NW_028117204.1:0-43255 GCF_964273445.1 Streptopelia decaocto | reverse complement strand
GATTTGAAAAGTTTCAATGGGAATGGGAAGAATTGGGACAAAAATTGGAAATTTTTCAGGGACTTTGAAAAAATTTCAACTGGAATTTTAGCCATTTTTGACGTGAAATTGTAAACATGTGGACATGGATTTTGAAAATTCTAGAGAGAATTTTAAAAGCTTCAACAGAATTTCTACAATTTTGAGAGGGATTTGAAAAGTTTCAATGGGAATGGGAAGAATTGGGACAAAAATTGGAAAATTTTTAAGGGACTTTGAAAAAATTTCAACTGGAATTTTAGCATTTTTTTTTACGTGAAATTGTAAACATGTGGACATGGATTTTGAAAATTCTAGAGAGAATTTTAAAAGCTTCAACAGAATTTCAACAATTTTGAGAGGGATTTGAAAAGTTTCAATGGGAATGGGAAGAATTGGGACAAAAATTGGAACATTTTTAAGGGACTTTGAAAAAATTTCAACTGGAATTTTAGCCATTTTTTGACGTGAAATTGTAAACATGTGGACATGGATTTTGAAAATTCTAGAGAGAATTTTAAAAGCTTCAACAGAATTTCAACAATTTGGAGAGGGATTTGAAAAGTTTCAATGGGAATGGGAAGAATTGGGACAAAAATTGGAAAATTTTGAAGGGACTTTGAAAAAATTTCAACTGGAATTTTAGCCATTTTTTGACGTGAAATTGTAAACATGTGGACATGGATTTTGAAAATTCCTAGAGAGAATTTTAAAAGCTTCGACAGAATTTCAACAATTTTGAGAGGGATTTGAAAAGTTTCAATGGGAATGGGAAGAATTGGGACAAAAATTGGAAAATTTTTAAGGGACTTTGAAAAAATTTCAACTGGAATTTTAGCCATTTTTTGACGTGAAATTGTAAACATGTGGACATGGATTTTGAAAATTCTAGAGAGAATTTTAAAAGCTTCAACAGAATTTCTACAATTTTGAGAGGGATTTGAAAAGTTTCAATGGGAATGGGAAGAATTGGGACAAAAATTGGAAAATTTTGAAGGGACTTTGAAAAAATTTCAACTGGAATTTTAGCCATTTTTTGACGTGAAATTGTAAACATGTGGCCATGGATTTTGAAAATTCTAGAGAGAATTTTACAAGCTTCAAGAGAATTTCAACAATTTTGAGAGGGATTTGAAAAGTTTCAATGGGAATGGGAAGAATTGGGACAAAAATTGGAAAATTTTTAAGGGACTTTGAAAAAATTTCAACTGGAATTTTAGCCATTTTTTGACGTGAAATTGTAAACATGTGGACATGGATTTTGAAAATTCTAGAGAGAATTTTAAAAGCTTCAACAGAATTTCAACAATTTGGAGAGGGATTTGAAAAGTTTCAATGGGAATAGGAAGAATTGGGACAAAAATTGGAACATTTTTAAGGGACTTGGAAAAAATTTCAACTGGAATTTTAGCCATTTTTTGACGTGAAATTGTAAACATGTGGCCATGGATTTTGAAAATTCTAGAGAGAATTTTAAAAGCTTCAACAGAATTTCTACAATTTTGAGAGGGATTTGAAAAGTTTCAATGGGAATGGGAAGAATTGGGACAAAAATTGGAAAATTTTTAAGGGACTTTGAAAAAATTTCAACTGGAATTTTAGCATTTTTTTTTACGTGAAATTGTAAACATGTGGACATGGATTTTGAAAATTCTAGAGAGAATTTTAAAAGCTTCAACAGAATTTCAACAATTTTGAGAGGGATTTGAAAAGTTTCAATGGGAATGGGAAGAATTGGGACAAAAATTGGAAAATTTTTAAGGGACTGAAAAAATTTCAACTGGAATTTTAGCCATTTTTTTACGTGAAATTGTAAACATGTGGACATGGATTTTGAAAATTCTAGAGAGAATTTTAAAAGCTTCAAGAGAATTTCAACAATTTTGAGAGGGATTTGAAAAGTTTCAATGGGAATGGGAAGAATTGGGACAAAAATTGGATAATTTTTCAGGGACTTTGAAAAAATTTCAACTGGAATTTTAGCCATTTTTTGACGTGAAATTGTAAACATGTGGACATGGATTTTGAAAATTCTAGAGAGAATTTTAAAAGCTTCAACAGAATTTCAACAATTTGGAGAGGGATTTGAAAAAGTTTCAATGGGAATGGGAAGAATTGGGACAAAAATTGGAACATTTTTAAGGGACTTTGAAAAAATTTCAACTGGAATTTTAGCCATTTTTTGACGTGAAATTGTAAACATGTGGACATGGATTTTGAAAATTCTAGAGAGAATTTTAAAAGCTTCAACAGAATTTCAACAATTTTGGGAGGGATTTGAAAAGTTTCAATGGGAATGGGAAGAATTGGGACAAAAATTGGAAAATTTTTAAGGGACTTTGAAAAAATTTCAACTGGAATTTTTAGCCATTTTTTGACGTGAAATGGTAAACATGTGGACATGGATTTTGAAAATTCTAGAGAGAATTTTAAAAGCTTCAACAGAATTTCAACAATTTGGAGAGGGATTTGAAAAGTTTCAATGGGAATGGGAAGAATTGGGACAAAAATTGGAAAATTTTTAAGGGACTTTGAAAAAAATTTCAACTGGAATTTTAGCCATTTTTTGACGTGAAATTGTAAACATGTGGACATGGATTTTGAAAATTCTAGAGAGAATTTTAAAAGCTTCAAGAGAATTTCAACAATTTTGAGAGGGATTTGAAAAGTTTCAATGGGAATGGGAAGAATTGGGACAAAAATTGGAAAATTTTGAAGGGACTTTGAAAAAATTTCAACTGGAATTTTAGCCATTTTTTGACGTGAAATTGTAAACATGTGGCCATGGATTTTGAAAATTCTAGAGAGAATTTTAAAAGCTTCAAGAGAATTTCAACAATTTTGAGAGGGATTTGAAAAGTTTCAATGGGAATGGGAAGAATTGGGACAAAAATTGGAAAATTTTTAAGGGACTTTGAAAAAATTTCAACTGGAATTTTAGCCATTTTTTGACGTGAAATTGTAAACATGTGGACATGGATTTTGAAAATTCTAGAGAGAATTTTAAAAGCTTCAACAGAATTTCAACAATTTGGAGAGGGATTTGAAAAGTTTCAATGGGAATGGGAAGAATTGGGACAAAAATTGGAAAATTTTTAAGGGACTTTGAAAAAATTTCAACTGGAATTTTAGCCATTTTTTTGACGTGAAATGGTAAACATGTGGCCATGGATTTTGAAAATTCTAGAGAGAATTTTAAAAGCTTCAAGAGAATTTCAACAATTTTGAGAGGGATTTGAAAAGTTTCAATGGGAATGGGAAGAATTGGGACAAAAATTGGAAAATTTTTCAGGGACTTTGAAAAAATTTCAACTGGAATTTTAGCCATTTTTTGACGTGAAATTGTAAACATGTGGACATGGATTTTGAAAATTCTAGAGAGAATTTTAAAAGCTTCAACAGAATTTCTACAATTTTGAGAGGGATTTGAAAAGTTTCAATGGGAATGGGAAGAATTGGGACAAAAATTGGAAAATTTTTAAGGGACTTTGAAAAAATTTCAACTGGAATTTTAGCATTTTTTTTTACGTGAAATTGTAAACATGTGGACATGGATTTTGAAAATTCTAGAGAGAATTTTAAAAGCTTCAACAGAATTTCAACAATTTTGAGAGGGATTTGAAAAGTTTCAATGGGAATGGGAAGAATTGGGACAAAAATTGGAACATTTTTAAGGGACTTTGAAAAAATTTCAACTGGAATTTTAGCCATTTTTTGACGTGAAATTGTAAACATGTGGACATGGATTTTGAAAATTCTAGAGAGAATTTTAAAAGCTTCAACAGAATTTCAACAATTTGGAGAGGGATTTGAAAAGTTTCAATGGGAATGGGAAGAATTGGGACAAAAATTGGAAAATTTTGAAGGGACTTTGAAAAAATTTCAACTGGAATTTTAGCCATTTTTTGACGTGAAATTGTAAACATGTGGACATGGATTTTGAAAATTCTAGAGAGAATTTTAAAAGCTTCGACAGAATTTCAACAATTTTGAGAGGGATTTGAAAAGTTTCAATGGGAATGGGAAGAATTGGGACAAAAATTGGAAAATTTTTAAGGGACTTTGAAAAAATTTCAACTGGAATTTTAGCCATTTTTTGACGTGAAATTGTAAACATGTGGACATGGATTTTGAAAATTCTAGAGAGAATTTTAAAAGCTTCAACAGAATTTCTACAATTTTGAGAGGGATTTGAAAAGTTTCAATGGGAATGGGAAGAATTGGGACAAAAATTGGAAAATTTTGAAGGGACTTTGAAAAAATTTCAACTGGAATTTTAGCCATTTTTTGACGTGAAATTGTAAACATGTGGCCATGGATTTTGAAAATTCTAGAGAGAATTTTACAAGCTTCAAGAGAATTTCAACAATTTTGAGAGGGATTTGAAAAGTTTCAATGGGAATGGGAAGAATTGGGACAAAAATTGGAAAATTTTTAAGGGACTTTGAAAAAATTTCAACTGGAATTTTAGCCATTTTTTGACGTGAAATTGTAAACATGTGGACATGGATTTTGAAAATTCTAGAGAGAATTTTAAAAGCTTCAACAGAATTTCAACAATTTGGAGAGGGATTGAAAAGTTTCAATGGGAATAGGAAGAATTGGGACAAAAATTGGAACATTTTTAAGGGACTTGGAAAAAATTTCAACTGGAATTTTAGCCATTTTTTGACGTGAAATTGTAAACATGTGGCCATGGATTTTGAAAATTCTAGAGAGAATTTTAAAAGCTTCAACAGAATTTCTACAATTTTGAGAGGGATTTGAAAAGTTTCAATGGGAATGGGAAGAATTGGGACAAAAATTGGAAAATTTTTAAGGGACTTTGAAAAAATTTCAACTGGAATTTTAGCATTTTTTTTTACGTGAAATTGTAAACATGTGGACATGGATTTTGAAAATTCTAGAGAGAATTTTAAAAGCTTCAACAGAATTTCAACAATTTTGAGAGGGATTTGAAAAGTTTCAATGGGAATGGGAAGAATTGGGACAAAAATTGGAAAATTTTTAAGGGACTTTGAAAAAATTTCAACTGGAATTTTAGCCATTTTTTTACGTGAAATTGTAAACATGTGGACATGGATTTTGAAAATTCTAGAGAGAATTTTAAAAGCTTCAAGAGAATTTCAACAATTTTGAGAGGGATTTGAAAAGTTTCAATGGGAATGGGAAGAATTGGGACAAAAATTGGATAATTTTTCAGGGACTTTGAAAAAATTTCAACTGGAATTTTAGCCATTTTTTGACGTGAAATTGTAAACATGTGGACATGGATTTTGAAAATTCTAGAGAGAATTTTAAAAGCTTCAACAGAATTTCAACAATTTGGAGAGGGATTTGAAAAGTTTCAATGGGAATGGGAAGAATTGGGACAAAAATTGGAACATTTTTAAGGGACTTTGAAAAAATTTCAACTGGAATTTTAGCCATTTTTTGACGTGAAATTGTAAACATGTGGACATGGATTTTGAAAATTCTAGAGAGAATTTTAAAAGCTTCAACAGAATTTCAACAATTTTGGGAGGGATTTGAAAAGTTTCAATGGGAATGGGAAGAATTGGGACAAAAATTGGAAAATTTTTAAGGGACTTTGAAAAAATTTCAACTGGAATTTTAGCCATTTTTTGACGTGAAATGGTAAACATGTGGACATGGATTTTGAAAATTCTAGAGAGAATTTTAAAAGCTTCAACAGAATTTCAACAATTTGGAGAGGGATTTGAAAAGTTTCAATGGGAATGGGAAGAATTGGGACAAAAATTGGAAAATTTTTAAGGGACTTTGAAAAAATTTCAACTGGAATTTTAGCCATTTTTTGACGTGAAATTGTAAACATGTGGACATGGATTTTGAAAATTCTAGAGAGAATTTTAAAAGCTTCAAGAGAATTTCAACAATTTTGAGAGGGATTTGAAAAGTTTCAATGGGAATGGGAAGAATTGGGACAAAAATTGGAAAATTTTGAAGGGACTTTGAAAAAATTTCAACTGGAATTTTAGCCATTTTTTGACGTGAAATTGTAAACATGTGGCCATGGATTTTGAAAATTCTAGAGAGAATTTTAAAAGCTTCAAGAGAATTTCAACAATTTTGAGAGGGATTTGAAAAGTTTCAATGGGAATGGGAAGAATTGGGACAAAAATTGGAAAATTTTTAAGGGACTTTGAAAAAATTTCAACTGGAATTTTAGCCATTTTTTGACGTGAAATTGTAAACATGTGGACATGGATTTTGAAAATTCTAGAGAGAATTTTAAAAGCTTCAACAGAATTTCAACAATTTGGAGAGGGATTTGAAAAGTTTCAATGGGAATGGGAAGAATTGGGACAAAAATTGGAACATTTTTAAGGGACTTTGAAAAAATTTCAACTGGAATTTTAGCCATTTTTTGACGTGAAATTGTAAACATGTGGACATGGATTTTGAAAATTCTAGAGAGAATTTTAAAAGCTTCAACAGAATTTCAACAATTTTGAGAGGGATTTGAAAAGTTTCAATGGGAATGGGAAGAATTGGGACAAAAATTGGAAAATTTTTAAGGGACTTTGAAAAAATTTCAACTGGAATTTTAGCATTTTTTTACATGAAATTGTAAACATGTGGACATGGATTTGAAAATTCTAGAGAGAATTTTAAAAGCTTCAACAGAATTTCAACAATTTTGAGAGGGATTTGAAAAGTTTCAATGGGAATGGGAAGAATTGGGACAAAAATTGGAAATGGGAAGAATTGGGACAAAAATTGGAAAATTTTGAAGGACTTTGAAAAAAATTCAACTGGAATTTTAGCAATTTTTTACGTGAAATTGTAAACATGTGGACATGGATTTTGAAAATTCTAGAGAGAATTTTAAAAGCTTCAACAGAATTTCAACAATTTTGTTCATGGGAATGGGAAGAATTGGGACAAAAATTGGAAAATTTTGAAGGGACTTTGAAAAAATTTCAACTGAATTTTAGCCATTTTTTGACGTGAAATTGTAAACATGTGGCCATGGATTTTGAAAATTCTAGAGAGAATTTTAAAAAGCTTCAAGAGAATTTCAACAATTTTGAGAGGGATTTGAAAAGTTTCAATGGGAATGGGAAGAATTGGGACAAAAATTGGAAAATTTGAAGGACTTTGAAAAATTTCAACTGGAATTTTAGCCATTTTTTGACGTGAAAATTGTAAACATGTGGCCATGGATTTTGAAAATTCTAGAGAGAATTTTAAAAGCTTCAAGAGAATTTCAACAATTTTGAGAGGGATTTGAAAAGTTTCAATGGGAATGGAAGATTGGGACAAAAATTGGAAAATTTTGAAGGGACTTTGAAAAAATTTCAACTGGAATTTTAGCCATTTTTTGACGTGAAATTGTAAACATGTGGACATGGATTTTGAAAATTCTAGAGAGAATTTTAAAAGCTTCAACAGAATTTCAACAATTTGGAGAGGGATTTGAAAAGTTTCAATGGGAATAGGAAGAATTGGGACAAAAATTGGAAAATTTTTAAGGGACTTTGAAAAATTTCAACTGGAATTTTTAGCCATTTTTTGACGTGAAATTGTAAACATGTGGCCATGGATTTTTGAAAATTCTAGAGAGAATTTTAAAAGCTTCAAGAGAATTTCAACAATTTTGAGAGGGATTTGAAAAGTTTCAATGGGAATGGGAAGAATTGGGACAAAAATTGGAAAATTTTGAAGGGACTTTGAAAAAATTTCAACTGGAATTTTAGCCATTTTTTGACGTGAAATTGTAAACATGTGGACATGGATTTAGAGAGAATTTTAAAAGCTTCAACAGAATTTCAACAATTTGGAGAGGGATTTGAAAAGTTTCAATGGGAATAGGAAGAATTGGGACAAAAATTGGAACATTTTTAAGGGACTTTGAAAAAATTTCAACTGGAATTTTAGCCATTTTTTGACGTGAAATTGTAAACATGTGGACATGGATTTTGAAAATTCTAGAGAGAATTTTAAAAGCTTCAACAGAATTTCAACAATTTTGAGAGGGATTTGAAAAGTTTCAATGGGATTGGGAAGAATTGGGACAAAAATTGGAAAATTTTGAAGGGACTTTGAAAAAATTTCAACTGGAATTTTAGCCATTTTTTGACGTGAAATGGTAAACATGTGGACATGGATTTTGAAAATTCTAGAGAGAATTTTAAAAGCTTCAACAGAATTTCAACAATTTTGAGAGGGATTTGAAAAGTTTCAATGGGAATGGGAAGAATTGGGACAAAAATTGGAAAATTTTTAAGGGACTTTGAAAAAATTTCAACTGGAATTTTAGCAATTTTTTTACGTGAAATTGTAAACATGTGGACATGGATTTTGAAAATTCTAGAGAGAATTTTAAAAGCTTCAACAGAATTTCAACAATTTGGAGAGGGATTTGAAAAGTTTCAATGGGAATGGGAAGAATTGGGACAAAAATTGGAAAATTTTGAAGGGACTTTGAAAAAATTTCAACTGGAATTTTAGCCATTTTTTGACGTGAAATTGTAAACATGTGGACATGGATTTTGAAAATTCTAGAGAGAATTTTAAAAGCTTCAACAGAATTTCAACAATTTTGAGAGGGATTTGAAAAGTTTCAATGGGAATGGGAAGAATTGGGACAAAAATTGGAAAATTTTGAAGGGACTTTGAAAAAATTTCAACTGGAATTTTAGCCATTTTTTTACGTGAAATTGTAAACATGTGGCCATGGATTTTGAAAATTCTAGAGAGAATTTTAAAAGCTTCAAGAGAATTTCAACAATTTTGAGAGGGATTTGAAAAGTTTCAATGGGAATGGGAAGAATTGGGACAAAAATTGGATAATTTTTCAGGGACTTTGAAAAAATTTCAACTGGAATTTTAGCCATTTTTTGACGTGAAATTGTAAACATGTGGACATGGATTTTGAAAATTCTAGAGAGAATTTTTAAAAGCTTCAACAGAATTTCAACAATTTGGAGAGGGATTTGAAAAGTTTCAATGGGAATGGGAAGAATTGGGACAAAAATTGGATAATTTTTCAGGGACTTTGAAAAAATTTCAACTGGAATTTTAGCCATTTTTGACGTGAAATTGTAAACATGTGGACATGGATTTTGAAAATTCTAGAGAGAATTTTAAAAGCTTCAACAGAATTTCAACAATTTGGAGAGGGATTTGAAAAGTTTCAATGGGAATAGGAAGAATTGGGACAAAAATTGGAACATTTTTAAGGGACTTTGAAAAAATTTCAACTGGAATTTTAGCCATTTTTTGACGTGAAATTGTAAACATGTGGACATGGATTTTGAAAATTCTAGAGAGAATTTTAAAAGCTTCAAGAGAATTTCAACAATTTTGAGAGGGATTTGAAAAGTTTCAATGGGAATGGGAAGAATTGGGACAAAAATTGGAAAATTTTGAAGGGACTTTGAAAAAATTTCAACTGGAATTTTAGCAATTTTTTTACATGAAATTGTAAACATGTGGACATGGATTTTGAAAATTCTAGAGAGAATTTTAAAAGCTTCAACAGAATTTCAACAATTTTGAGAGGGATTTGAAAAGTTTCAATGGGAATAGGAAGAATTGGGACAAAAATTGGAACATTTTTAAGGGACTTTGAAAAAATTTCAACTGGAATTTTAGCCATTTTTTGACGTGAAATTGTAAACATGTGGACATGGATTTTGAAAATTCTAGAGAGAATTTTAAAAGCTTCAAGAGAATTTCAACAATTTTGAGAGGGATTTGAAAAGTTTCAATGGGAATGGGAAGAATTGGGACAAAAATTGGAAAATTTTTAAGGGACTTTGAAAAAATTTCAACTGGAATTTTAGCATTTTTTTACATGAAATTGTAAACATGTGGACATGGATTTTGAAAATTCTAGAGAGAATTTTAAAAGCTTCAACAGAATTTCAACAATTTGGAGAGGGATTTGAAAAGTTTCAATGGGAATGGGAAGAATTGGGACAAAAATTGGAAAATTTTGAAGGGACTTTGAAAAAATTTCAACTGGAATTTTAGCCATTTTTTGACGTGAAATGGTAAACATGTGGACATGGATTTTGAAAATTCTAGAGAGAATTTTAAAAGCTTCAAGAGAATTTCAACAATTTTGAGAGGGATTTGAAAAGTTTCAATGGGAATGGGAAGAATTGGGACAAAAATTGGAAAATTTTGAAGGGACTTTGAAAAAATTTCAACTGGAATTTTAGCAATTTTTTTACGTGAAATTGTAAACATGTGGCCATGGATTTTGAAAATTCTAGAGAGAATTTTAAAAGCTTCAACAGAATTTCAACAATTTGGAGAGGGATTTGAAAAGTTTCAATGGGAATGGGAAGAATTGGGACAAAAATTGGAAAATTTTGAAGGGACTTTGAAAAAATTTCAACTGGAATTTTAGCCATTTTTTGACGTGAAATTGTAAACATGTGGACATGGATTTTGAAAATTCTAGAGAGAATTTTAAAAGCTTCAACAGAATTTCAACAATTTTGAGAGGGATTTGAAAAGTTTCAATGGGAATGGGAAGAATTGGGACAAAAATTGGAAAATTTTTAAGGGACTTTGAAAAAATTTCAACTGGAATTTTAGCCATTTTTTGACGTGAAATTGTAAACATGTGGCCATGGATTTTGAAAATTCTAGAGAGAATTTTAAAAGCTTCAAGAGAATTTCAACAATTTTGAGAGGGATTTGAAAAGTTTCAATGGGAATGGGAAGAATTGGGACAAAAATTGGAAAATTTTGAAGGGACTTTGAAAAAATTTCAACTGGAATTTTAGCCATTTTTTGACGTGAAATTGTAAACATGTGGACATGGATTTTGAAAATTCTAGAGAGAATTTTAAAAGCTTCAACAGAATTTCAACAATTTTGAGAGGGATTTGAAAAGTTTCAATGGGAATGGGAAGAATTGGGACAAAAATTGGAAAATTTTTAAGGGACTTTGAAAAAATTTCAACTGGAATTTTAGCCATTTTTTGACGTGAAATTGTAAACATGTGGACATGGATTTTGAAAATTCTAGAGAGAATTTTAAAAGCTTCAACAGAATTTCAACAATTTGGAGAGGGATTTGAAAAGTTTCAATGGGAATAGGAAGAATTGGGACAAAAATTGGAAAATTTTGAAGGGACTTTGAAAAAATTTCAACTGGAATTTTAGCCATTTTTTGACGTGAAATTGTAAACATGTGGACATGGATTTTGAAAATTCTAGAGAGAATTTTAAAAGCTTCAACAGAATTTCTACAATTTTGAGAGGGATTTGAAAAGTTTCAATGGGAATGGGAAGAATTGGGACAAAAATTGGAAAATTTTTAAGGGACTTTGAAAAAATTTCAACTGGAATTTTAGCATTTTTTTTTACGTGAAATTGTAAACATGTGGACATGGATTTTGAAAATTCTAGAGAGAATTTTAAAAGCTTCAACAGATTTTCAACAATTTTGAGAGGGATTTGAAAAGTTTCAATGGGAATAGGAAGAATTGGGACAAAAATTGGAACATTTTGAAGGGACTTTGAAAAAATTTCAACTGGAATTTTAGCAATTTTTTTACGTGAAATTGTAAACATGTGGACATGGATTTTGAAAATTCTAGAGAGAATTTTAAAAGCTTCAAGAGAATTTCAACAATTTTGGGAGGGATTTGAAAAGTTTCAATGGGAATGGGAAGAATTGGGACAAAAATTGGAAAATTTTGAAGGGACTTTGAAAAAATTTCAACTGGAATTTTAGCCATTTTTTGACGTGAAATTGTAAACATGTGGACATGGATTTTGAAAATTCTAGAGAGAATTTTAAAAGCTTCAACAGAATTTCAACAATTTTGAGAGGGATTTGAAAAGTTTCAATGGGAATGGGAAGAATTGGGACAAAAATTGGAAAATTTTTAAGGGACTTTGAAAAAATTTCAACTGGAATTTTAGCAATTTTTTTACATGAAATTGTAAACATGTGGACATGGATTTTGAAAATTCTAGAGAGAATTTTAAAAGCTTCAACAGAATTTCAACAATTTGGAGAGGGATTTGAAAAGTTTCAATGGGAATGGGAAGAATTGGGACAAAAATTGGAAAATTTTGAAGGGACTTTGAAAAAATTTCAACTGGAATTTTAGCCATTTTTTGACGTGAAATTGTAAACATGTGGCTATGGATTTTGAAAATTCTAGAGAGAATTTTAAAAGCTTCAAGAGAATTTCAACAATTTTGAGAGGGATTTGAAAAGTTTCAATGGGAATGGGAAGAATTGGGACAAAAATTGGAAAATTTTTAAGGGACTTTGAAAAAATTTCAACTGGAATTTTAGCCATTTTTGGACGTGAAATTGTAAACATGTGGCCATGGATTTTGAAAATTCTAGAGAGAATTTTAAAAGCTTCAAGAGAATTTCAACAATTTTGAGAGGGATTTGAAAAGTTTCAATGGGAATGGGAAGAATTGGGACAAAAATTGGAAAATTTTTCAGGGACTTTGAAAAAATTTCAACTGGAATTTTAGCCATTTTTTGACGAGAAATTGTAAATATGTGGACATGGATTTTGAAAATTCTAGAGAGAATTTTAAAAGCTTCAACAGAATTTCAACAATTTTGAGAGGGATTTGAAAAGTTTCAATGGGAATGGGAAGAATTGGGACAAAAATTGGAAAATTTTTCAGGGACTTTGAAAAAATTTCAACTGGAATTTTAGCCATTTTTTGACGTGAAATTGTAAACATGTGGCCATGGATTTTGAAAATTCTAGAGAGAATTTTAAAAGCTTCAAGAGAATTTCAACAATTTTGAGAGGGATTTGAAAAGTTTCAATGGGAATGGGAAGAATTGGGACAAAAATTGGAAAATTTTGAAGGGACTTTGAAAAAATGTCAACTGGAATTTTAGCATTTTTTTTTACGTGAAATTGTAAACATGTGGACATGGATTTTGAAAATTCTAGAGAGAATTTTAAAAGCTTCAACAGAATTTCAACAATTTGGAGAGGGATTTGAAAAGTTTCAATGGGAATGGGAAGAATTGGGACAAAAATTGGAAAATTTTTAAGGGACTTTGAAAAAATTTCAACTGGAATTTTAGCAATTTTTTTACGTGAAATTGTAAACATGTGGACATGGATTTTGAAAATTCTAGAGAGAATTTTAAAAGCTTCAACAGAATTTCAACAATTTTGAGAGGGATTTGAAAAGTTTCAATGGGAATGGGAAGAATTGGGACAAAAATTGGAAAATTTTTAAGGGACTTTGAAAAAATTTCAACTGGAATTTTAGCAATTTTTTTACATGAAATTGTAAACATGTGGACATGGATTTTGAAAATTCTAGAGAGAATTTTAAAAGCTTCAACAGAATTTCAACAATTTGGAGAGGGATTTGAAAAGTTTCAATGGGAATGGGAAGAATTGGGACAAAAATTGGAAAATTTTGAAGGGACTTTGAAAAAATTTCAACTGGAATTTTAGCCATTTTTTGACGTGAAATTGTAAACATGTGGACATGGATTTTGAAAATTCTAGAGAGAATTTTAAAAGCTTCAACAGAATTTCAACAATTTTGAGAGGGATTTGAAAAGTTTCAATGGGAATGGGAAGAATTGGGACAAAAATTGGAAAATTTTTCAGGGACTTTGAAAAAATTTCAACTGGAATTTTAGCCATTTTTTGACGTGAAATTGTAAACATGTGGACATGGATTTTGAAAATTCTAGAGAGAATTTTAAAAGCTTCAACAGAATTTCAACAATTTTGAGAGGGATTTGAAAAGTTTCAATGGGAATGGGAAGAATTGGGACAAAAATTGGAAAATTTTGAAGGGACTTTGAAAAAATTTCAACTGGAATTTTAGCCATTTTTTGACGAGAAATTGTAAATATGTGGACATGGATTTTGAAAATTCTAGAGAGAATTTTAAAAGCTTCAACAGAATTTCAACAATTTTGAGAGGGATTTGAAAAGTTTCAATGGGAATGGGAAGAATTGGGACAAAAATTGGATAATTTTTCAGGGACTTTGAAAAAATTTCAACTGGAATTTTAGCCATTTTTTGACGTGAAATTGTAAACATGTGGACATGGATTTTGAAAATTCTAGAGAGAATTTTAAAAGCTTCAACAGAATTTCAACAATTTGGAGAGGGATTTGAAAAGTTTCAATGGGAATAGGAAGAATTGGGACAAAAATTGGAACATTTTTAAGGGACTTTGAAAAAATTTCAACTGGAATTTTAGCCATTTTTTGACGTGAAATTGTAAACATGTGGACATGGATTTTGAAAATTCTAGAGAGAATTTTAAAAGCTTCAAGAGAATTTCAACAATTTTGAGAGGGATTTGAAAAGTTTCAATGGGAATGGGAAGAATTGGGACAAAAATTGGAAAATTTTGAAGGGACTTTGAAAAAATTTCAACTGGAATTTTAGCATTTTTTTGACGAGAAATTGTAAATATGTGGACATGGATTTTGAAAATTCTAGAGAGAATTTTAAAAGCTTCAACAGAATTTCAACAATTTTGAGAGGGATTTGAAAAGTTTCAATGGGAATGGGAAGAATTGGGACAAAATTGGAAAATTTTTCAGGGACTTTGAAAAAATTTCAACTGGAATTTTAGCCATTTTTTGACGTGAAATTGTAAACATGTGGCCATGGATTTTGAAAATTCTAGAGAGAATTTTAAAAGCTTCAACAGAATTTCAACAATTTTGAGAGGGATTTGAAAAGTTTCAATGGGAATGGGAAGAATTGGGACAAAAATTGGAAAATTTTGAAGGGACTTTGAAAAAATGTCAACTGGAATTTTAGCATTTTTTTTTACGTGAAATTGTAAACATGTGGACATGGATTTTGAAAATTCTAGAGAGAATTTTAAAAGCTTCAACAGAATTTCAACAATTTGGAGAGGGATTTGAAAAGTTTCAATGGGAATGGGAAGAATTGGGACAAAAATTGGAAAATTTTTAAGGGACTTTGAAAAAATTTCAACTGGAATTTTAGCAATTTTTTTACGTGAAATTGTAAACATGTGGACATGGATTTTGAAAATTCTAGAGAGAATTTTAAAAGCTTCAACAGAATTTCAACAATTTTGAGAGGGATTTGAAAAGTTTCAATGGGAATGGGAAGAATTGGGACAAAAATTGGAAAATTTTTAAGGGACTTTGAAAAAATTTCAACTGGAATTTTAGCAATTTTTTTACATGAAATTGTAAACATGTGGACATGGATTTTGAAAATTCTAGAGAGAATTTTAAAAGCTTCAACAGAATTTCAACAATTTGGAGAGGGATTTGAAAAGTTTCAATGGGAATGGGAAGAATTGGGACAAAAATTGGAAAATTTTGAAGGGACTTTGAAAAAATTTCAACTGGAATTTTAGCCATTTTTTGACGTGAAATTGTAAACATGTGGACATGGATTTTGAAAATTCTAGAGAGAATTTTAAAAGCTTCAACAGAATTTCAACAATTTTGAGAGGGATTTGAAAAGTTTCAATGGGAATGGGAAGAATTGGGACAAAAATGGGAAAATTTTGAAGGGACTTTGAAAAAATTTCAACTGGAATTTTAGCCATTTTTTGACGTGAAATTGTAAACATGTGGACATGGATTTTGAAAATTCTAGAGAGAATTTTAAAAGCTTCAACAGAATTTCAACAATTTGGAGAGGGATTTGAAAAGTTTCAATGGGAATGGGAAGAATTGGGACAAAAATTGGAAAATTTTTAAGGGACTTTGAAAAAATTTCAACTGGAATTTTAGCCATTTTTTGACGAGAAATTGTAAATATGTGGACATGGATTTTGAAAATTCTAGAGAGAATTTTAAAAGCTTCAACAGAATTTCAACAATTTTGAGAGGGATTTGAAAAGTTTCAATGGGAATGGGAAGAATTGGGACAAAAATTGGATAATTTTTCAGGGACTTTGAAAAAATTTCAACTGGAATTTTAGCCATTTTTTGACGTGAAATTGTAAACATGTGGACATGGATTTTGAAAATTCTAGAGAGAATTTTAAAAGCTTCAACAGAATTTCAACAATTTGGAGAGGGATTTGAAAAGTTTCAATGGGAATAGGAAGAATTGGGACAAAAATTGGAACATTTTTAAGGGACTTTGAAAAAATTTCAACTGGAATTTTAGCCATTTTTTGACGTGAAATTGTAAACATGTGGACATGGATTTTGAAAATTCTAGAGAGAATTTTAAAAGCTTCAAGAGAATTTCAACAATTTTGAGAGGGATTTGAAAAGTTTCAATGGGAATAGGAAGAATTGGGACAAAAATTGGAAAATTTTGAAGGGACTTTGAAAAAATTTCAACTGGAATTTTAGCATTTTTTTTTACGTGAAATGGTAAACATGTGGCCATGGATTTTGAAAATTCTAGAGAGAATTTTAAAAGCTTCAACAGAATTTCAACAATTTTGAGAGGGATTTGAAAAGTTTCAATGGGAATGGGAAGAATTGGGACAAAAATTGGAAAATTTTGAAGGGACTTTGAAAAAATTTCAACTGGAATTTTAGCCATTTTTTGACGTGAAATTGTAAACATGTGGACATGGATTTTGAAAATTCTAGAGAGAATTTTAAAAGCTTCAAGAGAATTTCAACAATTTTGAGAGGGATTTGAAAAGTTTCAATGGGAATGGGAAGAATTGGGACAAAAATTGGAAAATTTTGAAGGGACTTTGAAAAAATTTCAACTGGAATTTTAGCCATTTTTTGACGTGAAATTGTAAACATGTGGACATGGATTTTGAAAATTCTAGAGAGAATTTTAAAAGCTTCAAGAGAATTTCAACAATTTTGAGAGGGATTTGAAAAGTTTCAATGGGAATGGGAAGAATTGGGACAAAAATGGGAAAATTTTGAAGGGACTTTGAAAAAATTTCAACTGGAATTTTAGCCATTTTTTGACGTGAAATGGTAAACATGTGGACATGGATTTTGAAAATTCTAGAGAGAATTTTAAAAGCTTCAACAGAATTTCAACAATTTTGAGAGGGATTTGAAAAGTTTCAATGGGAATGGGAAGAATTGGGACAAAAATTGGAAAATTTTGAAGGGACTTTGAAAAAATTTCAACTGGAATTTTAGCCATTTTTTGACGTGAAATGGTAAATATGTGGACATGGATTTTGAAAATTCTAGAGAGAATTTTAAAAGCTTCAACAGAATTTCAACAATTTTGAGAGGGATTTGAAAAGTTTCAATGGGAATGGGAAGAATTGGGACAAAAATTGGATAATTTTTCAGGGACTTTGAAAAAATTTCAACTGGAATTTTAGCCATTTTTTGACGTGAAATTGTAAACATGTGGACATGGATTTTGAAAATTCTAGAGAGAATTTTAAAAGCTTCAACAGAATTTCAACAATTTGGAGAGGGATTTGAAAAGTTTCAATGGGAATAGGAAGAATTGGGACAAAAATTGGAACATTTTTAAGGGACTTTGAAAAAATTTCAACTGGAATTTTAGCCATTTTTTTATGTGAAATTGTAAACATGTGGACATGGATTTTGAAAATTCTAGAGAGAATTTTAAAAGCTTCAACAGAATTTCTACAATTTTGAGAGGGATTTGAAAAGTTTCAATGGGAATGGGAAGAATTGGGACAAAAATTGGAAAATTTTTAAGGGACTTTGAAAAAATTTCAACTGGAATTTTAGCATTTTTTTTTACGTGAAATTGTAAACATGTGGCCATGGATTTTGAAAATTCTAGAGAGAATTTTAAAAGCTTCAACAGAATTTCAACAATTTTGAGAGGGATTTGAAAAGTTTCAATGGGAATGGGAAGAATTGGGACAAAAATTGGAAAATTTTGAAGGGACTTTGAAAAAATTTCAACTGGAATTTTAGCCATTTTTTAACGTGAAATTGTAAACATGTGGCCATGGATTTTGAAAATTCTAGAGAGAATTTTAAAAGCTTCAAGAGAATTTCAACAATTTTGAGAGGGATTTGAAAAGTTTCAATGGGAATGGGAAGAATTGGGACAAAAACTGGAAAATTTTTAAGGGACTTTGAAAAAATTTCAACTGGAATTTTAGCCATTTTTTGATGTGAAATTGTAAACATGTGGACATGGATTTTGAAAATTCTAGAGAGAATTTTAAAAGCTTCAACAGAATTTCAACAATTTTGGGAGGGATTTGAAAAGTTTCAATGGGAATGGGAAGAATTGGGACAAAAATTGGAAAATTTTTAAGGGACTTTGAAAAAATTTCAACTGGAATTTTAGCCATTTTTTGACGTGAAATTGTAAACATGTGGACATGGATTTTGAAAATTCTAGAGAGAATTTTAAAAGCTTCAACAGAATTTCAACAATTTTGAGAGGGATTTGAAAAGTTTCAATGGGAATGGGAAGAATTGGGACAAAAATTGGAAAATTTTGAAGGGACTTTGAAAAAATTTCAACTGGAATTTTAGCAATTTTTTGACGTGAAATTGTAAACATGTGGACATGGATTTTGAAAATTCTAGAGAGAATTTTAAAAGCTTCAACAGAATTTCAACAATTTGGAGAGGGATTTGAAAAGTTTCAATGGGAATGGGAAGAATTGGGACAAAAATTGGAAAATTTTGAAGGGACTTTGAAAAAATTTCAACTGGAATTTTAGCCATTTTTTGACGTGAAATGGTAAACATGTGGACATGGATTTTGAAAATTCTAGAGAGAATTTTAAAAGCTTCAACAGAATTTCAACAATTTTGAGAGGGATTTGAAAAGTTTCAATGGGAATGGGAAGAATTGGGACAAAAATTGGATAATTTTTCAGGGACTTTGAAAAAATTTCAACTGGAATTTTAGCCATTTTTTGACGTGAAATTGTAAACATGTGGACATGGATTTTGAAAATTCTAGAGAGAATTTTAAAAGCTTCAAGAGAATTTCAACAATTTGGAGAGGGATTTGAAAAGTTTCAATGGGAATGGGAAGAATTGGGACAAAAATTGGAAAATTTTGAAGGGACTTTGAAAAAATGTCAACTGGAATTTTAGCATTTTTTTTTACGTGAAATTGTAAACATGTGGACATGGATTTTGAAAATTCTAGAGAGAATTTTAAAAGCTTCAACAGAATTTCAACAATTTTGAGAGGGATTTGAAAAGTTTCAATGGGAATGGGAAGAATTGGGACAAAAATTGGAAAATTTTTAAGGGACTTTGAAAAAATTTCAACTGGAATTTTAGCCATTTTTTGACGTGAAATTGTAAACATGTGGACATGGATTTTGAAAATTCTAGAGAGAATTTTAAAAGCTTCAACAGAATTTCAACAATTTGGAGAGGGATTTGAAAAGTTTCAATGGGAATAGGAAGAATTGGGACAAAAATTGCAAAATTTTGAAGGGACTTTGAAAAAATTTCAACTGGAATTTTAGCCATTTTTTGACGTGAAATTGTAAACATGTGGACATGGATTTTGAAAATTCTAGAGAGAATTTTAAAAGCTTCAAGAGAATTTCAACAATTTTGAGAGGGATTTGAAAAGTTTCAATGGGAATGGGAAGAATTGGGACAAAAATTGGAAAATTTTGAAGGGACTTTGAAAAAATTTCAACTGGAATTTTAGCCATTTTTTGACGTGAAATTGTAAACATGTGGCCATGGATTTTGAAAATTCTAGAGAGAATTTTAAAAGCTTCAAGAGAATTTCAACAATTTTGAGAGGGATTTGAAAAGTTTCAATGGGAATGGGAAGAATTGGGACAAAAATGGGAAAATTTTGAAGGGACTTTGAAAAAATTTCAACTGGAATTTTAGCCATTTTTTGACGTGAAATGGTAAACATGTGGACATGGATTTTGAAAATTCTAGAGAGAATTTTAAAAGCTTCAACAGAATTTCAACAATTTTGAGAGGGATTTGAAAAGTTTCAATGGGAATGGGAAGAATTGGGACAAAAATTGGAAAATTTTTAAGGGACTTTGAAAAAATTTCAACTGGAATTTTAGCCATTTTTTGACGTGAAATTGTAAACATGTGGACATGGATTTTGAAAATTCTAGAGAGAATTTTAAAAGCTTCAACAGAATTTCAACAATTTTGGGAGGGATTTGAAAAGTTTCAATGGGAATGGGAAGAATTGGGACAAAAATTGGAAAATTTTGAAGGGACTTTGAAAAAATTTCAACTGGAATTTTAGCCATTTTTTGACGTGAAATGGTAAATATGTGGACATGGATTTTGAAAATTCTAGAGAGAATTTTAAAAGCTTCAACAGAATTTCAACAATTTTGAGAGGGATTTGAAAAGTTTCAATGGGAATGGGAAGAATTGGGACAAAAATTGGAAAATTTTGAAGGGACTTTGAAAAAATTTCAACTGGAATTTTAGCCATTTTTTGACGTGAAATTGTAAACATGTGGACATGGATTTTGAAAATTCTAGAGAGAATTTTAAAAGCTTCAACAGAATTTCAACAATTTGGAGAGGGATTTGAAAAGTTTCAATGGGAATAGGAAGAATTGGGACAAAAATTGGAACATTTTTAAGGGACTTTGAAAAAATTTCAACTGGAATTTTAGCCATTTTTTGACGTGAAATTGTAAACATGTGGACATGGATTTTGAAAATTCTAGAGAGAATTTTAAAAGCTTCAACAGAATTTCTACAATTTTGAGAGGGATTTGAAAAGTTTCAATGGGAATGGGAAGAATTGGGACAAAAATTGGAAAATTTTTAAGGGACTTTGAAAAAATTTCAACTGGAATTTTAGCATTTTTTTTTACGTGAAATGGTAAACATGTGGCCATGGATTTTGAAAATTCTAGAGAGAATTTTAAAAGCTTCAAGAGAATTTCAACAATTTTGAGAGGGATTTGAAAAGTTTCAATGGGAATGGGAAGAATTGGGACAAAAATTGGAAAATTTTGAAGGGACTTTGAAAAAATTTCAACTGGAATTTTAGCCATTTTTTAACGTGAAATTGTAAACATGTGGCCATGGATTTTGAAAATTCTAGAGAGAATTTTAAAAGCTTCAAGAGAATTTCAACAATTTTGAGAGGGATTTGAAAAGTTTCAATGGGAATGGGAAGAATTGGGACAAAAATTGGAAAATTTTGAAGGGACTTTGAAAAAATTTCAACTGGAATTTTAGCCATTTTTTGACGTGAAATTGTAAACATGTGGACATGGATTTTGAAAATTCTAGAGAGAATTTTAAAAGCTTCAAGAGAATTTCAACAATTTTGAGAGGGATTTGAAAAGTTTCAATGGGAATGGGAAGAATTGGGACAAAAATGGGAAAATTTTGAAGGGACTTTGAAAAAATTTCAACTGGAATTTTAGCCATTTTTTGACGTGAAATGGTAAACATGTGGACATGGATTTTGAAAATTCTAGAGAGAATTTTAAAAGCTTCAACAGAATTTCAACAATTTTGAGAGGGATTTGAAAAGTTTCAATGGGAATGGGAAGAATTGGGACAAAAATTGGAAAATTTTTAAGGGACTTTGAAAAAATTTCAACTGGAATTTTAGCCATTTTTTTAATGTGAAATTGTAAACATGTGGACATGGATTTTGAAAATTCTAGAGAGAATTTTAAAAGCTTCAACAGAATTTCAACAATTTTGGGAGGGATTTGAAAAGTTTCAATGGGAATGGGAAGAATTGGGACAAAAATTGGAAAATTTTGAAGGGACTTTGAAAAAATTTCAACTGGAATTTTAGCCATTTTTTGACGTGAAATGGTAAATATGTGGACATGGATTTTGAAAATTCTAGAGAGAATTTTAAAAGCTTCAACAGAATTTCAACAATTTTGAGAGGGATTTGAAAAGTTTCAATGGGAATGGGAAGAATTGGGACAAAAATTGGATAATTTTTCAGGGACTTTGAAAAAATTTCAACTGGAATTTTAGCCATTTTTTGACGTGAAATTGTAAACATGTGGACATGGATTTTGAAAATTCTAGAGAGAATTTTAAAAGCTTCAACAGAATTTCAACAATTTGGAGAGGGATTTGAAAAGTTTCAATGGGAATAGGAAGAATTGGGACAAAAATTGGAACATTTTTAAGGGACTTTGAAAAAATTTCAACTGGAATTTTAGCCATTTTTTTATGTGAAATTGTAAACATGTGGACATGGATTTTGAAAATTCTAGAGAGAATTTTAAAAGCTTCAACAGAATTTCTACAATTTTGAGAGGGATTTGAAAAGTTTCAATGGGAATGGGAAGAATTGGGACAAAAATTGGAAAATTTTTAAGGGACTTTGAAAAAATTTCAACTGGAATTTTAGCATTTTTTTTTACGTGAAATTGTAAACATGTGGCCATGGATTTTGAAAATTCTAGAGAGAATTTTAAAAGCTTCAACAGAATTTCAACAATTTTGAGAGGGATTTGAAAAGTTTCAATGGGAATGGGAAGAATTGGGACAAAAATTGGAAAATTTTGAAGGGACTTTGAAAAAATTTCAACTGGAATTTTAGCCATTTTTTAACGTGAAATTGTAAACATGTGGCCATGGATTTTGAAAATTCTAGAGAGAATTTTAAAAGCTTCAAGAGAATTTCAACAATTTTGAGAGGGATTTGAAAAGTTTCAATGGGAATGGGAAGAATTGGGACAAAAACTGGAAAATTTTTAAGGGACTTTGAAAAAATTTCAACTGGAATTTTAGCCATTTTTTGATGTGAAATTGTAAACATGTGGACATGGATTTTGAAAATTCTAGAGAGAATTTTAAAAGCTTCAACAGAATTTCAACAATTTTGGGAGGGATTTGAAAAGTTTCAATGGGAATGGGAAGAATTGGGACAAAAATTGGAAAATTTTTAAGGGACTTTGAAAAAATTTCAACTGGAATTTTAGCCATTTTTTGACGTGAAATTGTAAACATGTGGACATGGATTTTGAAAATTCTAGAGAGAATTTTAAAAGCTTCAACAGAATTTCAACAATTTTGAGAGGGATTTGAAAAGTTTCAATGGGAATGGGAAGAATTGGGACAAAAATTGGAAAATTTTGAAGGGACTTTGAAAAAATTTCAACTGGAATTTTAGCAATTTTTTGACGTGAAATTGTAAACATGTGGACATGGATTTTGAAAATTCTAGAGAGAATTTTAAAAGCTTCAACAGAATTTCAACAATTTGGAGAGGGATTTGAAAAGTTTCAATGGGAATGGGAAGAATTGGGACAAAAATTGGAAAATTTTGAAGGGACTTTGAAAAAATTTCAACTGGAATTTTAGCCATTTTTTGACGTGAAATGGTAAACATGTGGACATGGATTTTGAAAATTCTAGAGAGAATTTTAAAAGCTTCAACAGAATTTCAACAATTTTGAGAGGGATTTGAAAAGTTTCAATGGGAATGGGAAGAATTGGGACAAAAATTGGATAATTTTTCAGGGACTTTGAAAAAATTTCAACTGGAATTTTAGCCATTTTTTGACGTGAAATTGTAAACATGTGGACATGGATTTTGAAAATTCTAGAGAGAATTTTAAAAGCTTCAAGAGAATTTCAACAATTTGGAGAGGGATTTGAAAAGTTTCAATGGGAATGGGAAGAATTGGGACAAAAATTGGAAAATTTTGAAGGGACTTTGAAAAAATGTCAACTGGAATTTTAGCATTTTTTTTTACGTGAAATTGTAAACATGTGGACATGGATTTTGAAAATTCTAGAGAGAATTTTAAAAGCTTCAACAGAATTTCAACAATTTTGAGAGGGATTTGAAAAGTTTCAATGGGAATGGGAAGAATTGGGACAAAAATTGGAAAATTTTTAAGGGACTTTGAAAAAATTTCAACTGGAATTTTAGCCATTTTTTGACGTGAAATTGTAAACATGTGGACATGGATTTTGAAAATTCTAGAGAGAATTTTAAAAGCTTCAACAGAATTTCAACAATTTGGAGAGGGATTTGAAAAGTTTCAATGGGAATAGGAAGAATTGGGACAAAAATTGCAAAATTTTGAAGGGACTTTGAAAAAATTTCAACTGGAATTTTAGCCATTTTTTGACGTGAAATTGTAAACATGTGGACATGGATTTTGAAAATTCTAGAGAGAATTTTAAAAGCTTCAAGAGAATTTCAACAATTTTGAGAGGGATTTGAAAAGTTTCAATGGGAATGGGAAGAATTGGGACAAAAATTGG
The DNA here is from genome assembly GCF_964273445.1 of Streptopelia decaocto. Lineage (NCBI taxonomy): Eukaryota > Metazoa > Chordata > Aves > Columbiformes > Columbidae > Streptopelia > Streptopelia decaocto. Next base: position 19,136 of record NW_028117204.1, on the reverse strand, counting down.
AAAATTTTGAAGGGACTTTGAAAAAATTTCAACTGGAATTTTAGCCATTTTTTGACGTGAAATTGTAAACATGTGGCCATGGATTTTGAAAATTCTAGAGAGAATTTTAAAAGCTTCAAGAGAATTTCAACAATTTTGAGAGGGATTTGAAAAGTTTCAATGGGAATGGGAAGAATTGGGACAAAAATGGGAAAATTTTGAAGGGACTTTGAAAAAATTTCAACTGGAATTTTAGCCATTTTTTGACGTGAAATGGTAAACATGTGGACATGGATTTTGAAAATTCTAGAGAGAATTTTAAAAGCTTCAACAGAATTTCAACAATTTTGAGAGGGATTTGAAAAGTTTCAATGGGAATGGGAAGAATTGGGACAAAAATTGGAAAATTTTTAAGGGACTTTGAAAAAATTTCAACTGGAATTTTAGCCATTTTTTGACGTGAAATTGTAAACATGTGGACATGGATTTTGAAAATTCTAGAGAGAATTTTAAAAGCTTCAACAGAATTTCAACAATTTTGGGAGGGATTTGAAAAGTTTCAATGGGAATGGGAAGAATTGGGACAAAAATTGGAAAATTTTGAAGGGACTTTGAAAAAATTTCAACTGGAATTTTAGCCATTTTTTGACGTGAAATGGTAAATATGTGGACATGGATTTTGAAAATTCTAGAGAGAATTTTAAAAGCTTCAACAGAATTTCAACAATTTTGAGAGGGATTTGAAAAGTTTCAATGGGAATGGGAAGAATTGGGACAAAAATTGGAAAATTTTGAAGGGACTTTGAAAAAATTTCAACTGGAATTTTAGCCATTTTTTGACGTGAAATTGTAAACATGTGGACATGGATTTTGAAAATTCTAGAGAGAATTTTAAAAGCTTCAACAGAATTTCAACAATTTGGAGAGGGATTTGAAAAGTTTCAATGGGAATAGGAAGAATTGGGACAAAAATTGGAACATTTTTAAGGGACTTTGAAAAAATTTCAACTGGAATTTTAGCCATTTTTTGACGTGAAATTGTAAACATGTGGACATGGATTTTGAAAATTCTAGAGAGAATTTTAAAAGCTTCAACAGAATTTCTACAATTTTGAGAGGGATTTGAAAAGTTTCAATGGGAATGGGAAGAATTGGGACAAAAATTGGAAAATTTTTAAGGGACTTTGAAAAAATTTCAACTGGAATTTTAGCATTTTTTTTTACGTGAAATGGTAAACATGTGGCCATGGATTTTGAAAATTCTAGAGAGAATTTTAAAAGCTTCAAGAGAATTTCAACAATTTTGAGAGGGATTTGAAAAGTTTCAATGGGAATGGGAAGAATTGGGACAAAAATTGGAAAATTTTGAAGGGACTTTGAAAAAATTTCAACTGGAATTTTAGCCATTTTTTAACGTGAAATTGTAAACATGTGGCCATGGATTTTGAAAATTCTAGAGAGAATTTTAAAAGCTTCAAGAGAATTTCAACAATTTTGAGAGGGATTTGAAAAGTTTCAATGGGAATGGGAAGAATTGGGACAAAAATTGGAACATTTTTAAGGGACTTTGAAAAAATTTCAACTGGAATTTTAGCCATTTTTTGATGTGAAATTGTAAACATGTGGACATGGATTTTGAAAATTCTAGAGAGAATTTTAAAAGCTTCAACAGAATTTCAACAATTTTGAGAGGGATTTGAAAAGTTTCAATGGGAATGGGAAGAATTGGGACAAAAATTGGAAAATTTTGAAGGGACTTTGAAAAAATTTCAACTGGAATTTTAGCCATTTTTTGACGTGAAATTGTAAACATGTGGACATGGATTTTGAAAATTCTAGAGAGAATTTTAAAAGCTTCAACAGAATTTCAACAATTTTGGGAGGGATTTGAAAAGTTTCAATGGGAATGGGAAGAATTGGGACAAAAATTGGAAAATTTTGAAGGGACTTTGAAAAAATTTCAACTGGAATTTTAGCCATTTTTTGACGTGAAATTGTAAACATGTGGACATGGATTTTGAAAATTCTAGAGAGAATTTTAAAAGCTTCAACAGAATTTCAACAATTTTGAGAGGGATTTGAAAAGTTTCAATGGGAATGGGAAGAATTGGGACAAAAATTGGAAAATTTTGAAGGGACTTTGAAAAAATTTCAACTGGAATTTTAGCAATTTTTTGACGTGAAATTGTAAACATGTGGACATGGATTTTGAAAATTCTAGAGAGAATTTTAAAAGCTTCAACAGAATTTCAACAATTTGGAGAGGGATTTGAAAAGTTTCAATGGGAATGGGAAGAATTGGGACAAAAATTGGAACATTTTTAAGGGACTTTGAAAAAATTTCAACTGGAATTTTAGCCATTTTTTGACGTGAAATGGTAAACATGTGGACATGGATTTTGAAAATTCTAGAGAGAATTTTAAAAGCTTCAACAGAATTTCAACAATTTTGAGAGGGATTTGAAAAGTTTCAATGGGAATGGGAAGAATTGGGACAAAAATTGGATAATTTTTCAGGGACTTTGAAAAAATTTCAACTGGAATTTTAGCCATTTTTTGACGTGAAATTGTAAACATGTGGACATGGATTTTGAAAATTCTAGAGAGAATTTTAAAAGCTTCAACAGAATTTCAACAATTTTGAGAGGGATTTGAAAAGTTTCAATGGGAATGGGAAGAATTGGGACAAAAATTGGAAAATTTTGAAGGGACTTTGAAAAAATTTCAACTGGAATTTTAGCCATTTTTTGACGTGAAATTGTAAACATGTGGACATGGATTTTGAAAATTCTAGAGAGAATTTTAAAAGCTTCAACAGAATTTCAACAATTTTGAGAGGGATTTGAAAAGTTTCAATGGGAATGGGAAGAATTGGGACAAAAATTGGAAAATTTTTAAGGGACTTTGAAAAAATTTCAACTGGAATTTTAGCCATTTTTTGACGTGAAATTGTAAACATGTGGACATGGATTTTGAAAATTCTAGAGAGAATTTTAAAAGCTTCAACAGAATTTCAACAATTTTGGGAGGGATTTGAAAAGTTTCAATGGGAATGGGAAGAATTGGGACAAAAATTGGAAAATTTTGAAGGGACTTTGAAAAAATTTCAACTGGAATTTTAGCCATTTTTTGACGTGAAATGGTAAATATGTGGACATGGATTTTGAAAATTCTAGAGAGAATTTTAAAAGCTTCAACAGAATTTCAACAATTTTGAGAGGGATTTGAAAAGTTTCAATGGGAATGGGAAGAATTGGGACAAAAATTGGATAATTTTTCAGGGACTTTGAAAAAATTTCAACTGGAATTTTAGCCATTTTTTGACGTGAAATTGTAAACATGTGGACATGGATTTTGAAAATTCTAGAGAGAATTTTAAAAGCTTCAACAGAATTTCAACAATTTGGAGAGGGATTTGAAAAGTTTCAATGGGAATAGGAAGAATTGGGACAAAAATTGGAACATTTTAAGGGACTTTGAAAAAATTTCAACTGGAATTTTAGCCATTTTTTGACGTGAAATTGTAAACATGTGGACATGGATTTTGAAAATTCTAGAGAGAATTTTAAAAGCTTCAACAGAATTTCTACAATTTTGAGAGGGATTTGAAAAGTTTCAATGGGAATGGGAAGAATTGGGACAAAAATTGGAAAATTTTTAAGGGACTTTTGAAAAAATTTCAACTGGAATTTTAGCATTTTTTTTTACGTGAAATGGTAAACATGTGGCCATGGATTTTGAAAATTCTAGAGAGAATTTTAAAAGCTTCAAGAGAATTTCAACAATTTTGAGAGGGATTTGAAAAGTTTCAATGGGAATGGGAAGAATTGGGACAAAAATTGGAAAATTTTGAAGGGACTTTGAAAAAATTTCAACTGGAATTTTAGCCATTTTTTAACGTGAAATTGTAAACATGTGGCCATGGATTTTGAAAATTCTAGAGAGAATTTTAAAAGCTTCAAGAGAATTTCAACAATTTTGAGAGGGATTTGAAAAGTTTCAATGGGAATGGGAAGAATTGGGACAAAAACTGGAAAATTTTTAAGGGACTTTGAAAAAATTTCAACTGGAATTTTAGCCATTTTTTGATGTGAAATTGTAAACATGTGGACATGGATTTTGAAAATTCTAGAGAGAATTTTAAAAGCTTCAACAGAATTTCAACAATTTTGAGAGGGATTTGAAAAGTTTCAATGGGAATGGGAAGAATTGGGACAAAAATTGGAAAATTTTGAAGGGACTTTGAAAAAATTTCAACTGGAATTTTAGCCATTTTTTGACGTGAAATTGTAAACATGTGGACATGGATTTTGAAAATTCTAGAGAGAATTTTAAAAGCTTCAACAGAATTTCAACAATTTTGGGAGGATTTGAAAAGTTTCAATGGGAATGGGAAGAATTGGGACAAAAATTGGAAAATTTTGAAGGGACTTTGAAAAAATTTCAACTGGAATTTTAGCCATTTTTTGACGTGAAATTGTAAACATGTGGACATGGATTTTGAAAATTCTAGAGAGAATTTTAAAAGCTTCAACAGAATTTCAACAATTTTGAGAGGGATTTGAAAAGTTTCAATGGGAATGGGAAGAATTGGGACAAAAATTGGAAAATTTTGAAGGGACTTTGAAAAATTTCAACTGGAATTTTAGCAATTTTTTGACGTGAAATTGTAAACATGTGGACATGGATTTTGAAAATTCTAGAGAGAATTTTAAAAGCTTCAACAGAATTTCAACAATTTGGAGAGGGATTTGAAAAGTTTCAATGGGAATGGGAAGAATTGGGACAAAAATTGGAACATTTTTAAGGGACTTTGAAAAAATTTCAACTGGAATTTTAGCCATTTTTTGACGTGAAATGGTAAACATGTGGACATGGATTTTGAAAATTCTAGAGAGAATTTTAAAAGCTTCAACAGAATTTCAACAATTTTGAGAGGGATTTGAAAAGTTTCAATGGGAATGGGAAGAATTGGGACAAAAATTGGATAATTTTTCAGGGACTTTGAAAAAATTTCAACTGGAATTTTAGCCATTTTTTGACGTGAAATTGTAAACTTGTGGACATGGATTTTGAAAATTCTAGAGAGAATTTTAAAAGCTTCAACAGAATTTCAACAATTTTGAGAGGGATTTGAAAAGTTTCAATGGGAATGGGAAGAATTGGGACAAAAATTGGAAAATTTTGAAGGGACTTTGAAAAAATTTCAACTGGAATTTTAGCCATTTTTTGACGTGAAATTGTAAACATGTGGACATGGATTTTGAAAATTCTAGAGAGAATTTTAAAAGCTTCAACAGAATTTCAACAATTTTGAGAGGGATTTGAAAAGTTTCAATGGGAATGGGAAGAATTGGGACAAAAATTGGAAAATTTTGAAGGGACTTTGAAAAAATTTCAACTGGAATTTTAGCCATTTTTTGACGTGAAATGGTAAATATGTGGACATGGATTTTGAAAATTCTAGAGAGAATTTTAAAAGCTTCAACAGAATTTCAACAATTTTGAGAGGGATTTGAAAAGTTTCAATGGGAATGGGAAGAATTGGGACAAAAATTGGATAATTTTTCAGGGACTTTGAAAAAATTTCAACTGGAATTTTAGCCATTTTTTGACGTGAAATTGTAAACATGTGGACATGGATTTTGAAAATTCTAGAGAGAATTTTAAAAGCTTCAACAGAATTTCAACAATTTGGAGAGGGATTTGAAAAGTTTCAATGGGAATAGGAAGAATTGGGACAAAAATTGGAACATTTTTAAGGGACTTTGAAAAAATTTCAACTGGAATTTTAGCCATTTTTTGACGTGAAATTGTAAACATGTGGACATGGATTTTGAAAATTCTAGAGAGAATTTTAAAAGCTTCAACAGAATTTCTACAATTTTGGATTTGAAAAGTTTCAATGGGAATGGGAAGAATTGGGACAAAAATTGGAAAATTTTTAAGGGACTTTGAAAAAATTTCAACTGGAATTTTAGCATTTTTTTTTACGTGAAATGGTAAACATGTGGCCATGGATTTTGAAAATTCTAGAGAGAATTTTAAAAGCTTCAACAGAATTTCAACAATTTTGAGAGGGATTTGAAAAGTTTCAATGGGAATGGGAAGAATTGGGACAAAAATTGGAAAATTTTGAAGGGACTTTGAAAAAATTTCAACTGGAATTTTAGCCATTTTTTAACGTGAAATTGTAAACATGTGGCCATGGATTTTGAAAATTCTAGAGAGAATTTTAAAAGCTTCAAGAGAATTTCAACAATTTTGAGAGGGATTTGAAAAGTTTCAATGGGAATGGGAAGAATTGGGACAAAAACTGGAAAATTTTTAAGGGACTTTGAAAAAATTTCAACTGGAATTTTAGCCATTTTTTTGATGTGAAATTGTAAACATGTGGACATGGATTTTGAAAATTCTAGAGAGAATTTTAAAAGCTTCAACAGAATTTCAACAATTTTGAGAGGGATTTGAAAAGTTTCAATGGGAATGGGAAGAATTGGGACAAAAATTGGAAAATTTTTAAGGGACTTTGAAAAAATTTCAACTGGAATTTTAGCCATTTTTTGACGTGAAATTGTAAACATGTGGACATGGATTTTGAAAATTCTAGAGAGAATTTTAAAAGCTTCAACAGAATTTCAACAATTTTGGGAGGGATTTGAAAAGTTTCAATGGGAATGGGAAGAATTGGGACAAAAATTGGAAAATTTTTAAGGGACTTTGAAAAAATTTCAACTGGAATTTTAGCCATTTTTTGACGTGAAATTGTAAACATGTGGACATGGATTTTTGAAAATTCTAGAGAGAATTTTAAAAGCTTCAACAGAATTTCAACAATTTGGAGAGGGATTTGAAAAGTTTCAATGGGAATGGGAAGAATTGGGACAAAAATTGGAACATTTTTAAGGGACTTTGAAAAAAATTTCAACTGGAATTTTAGCAATTTTTTGATGTGAAATTGTAAACATGTGGACATGGATTTTGAAAATTCTAGAGAGAATTTTAAAAGCTTCAACAGAATTTCAACAATTTGGAGAGGGATTTGAAAAGTTTCAATGGGAATGGGAAGAATTGGGACAAAAATTGGAACATTTTTAAGGGACTTTGAAAAAATTTCAACTGGAATTTTAGCCATTTTTTGACGTGAAATGGTAAACATGTGGACATGGATTTTGAAAATTCTAGAGAGAATTTTAAAAGCTTCAACAGAATTTCAACAATTTTGAGAGGGATTTGAAAAGTTTCAATGGGAATGGGAAGAATTGGGACAAAATTGGATAATTTTTTCAGGGACTTTGAAAAAATTTCAACTGGAATTTTAGCCATTTTTTGACGTGAAATTGTAAACATGTGGACATGGATTTTGAAAATTCTAGAGAGAATTTTAAAAGCTTCAACAGAATTTCAACAATTTTGAGAGGGATTTGAAAAGTTTCAATGGGAATGGGAAGAATTGGGACAAAAATTGGAAAATTTTGAAGGGACTTTGAAAAAATTTCAACTGGAATTTTAGCCATTTTTTGACGTGAAATTGTAAACATGTGGACATGGATTTTGAAAATTCTAGAGAGAATTTTAAAAGCTTCAACAGAATTTCAACAATTTTGAGAGGGATTTGAAAAGTTTCAATGGGAATGGGAAGAATTGGGACAAAAATTGGAAAATTTTTAAGGGACTTTGAAAAAATTTCAACTGGAATTTTAGCCATTTTTTGACGTGAAATTGTAAACATGTGGCCATGGATTTTGAAAATTCTAGAGAGAATTTTAAAAGCTTCAAGAGAATTTCAACAATTTTGAGAGGGATTTGAAAAGTTTCAATGGGAATGGGAAGAATTGGGACAAAAATTGGAAAATTTTTAAGGGACTTTGAAAAAATTTCAACTGGAATTTTAGCCATTTTTTGACGTGAAATTGTAAACATGTGGACATGGATTTTGAAAATTCTAGAGAGAATTTTAAAAGCTTCAACAGAATTTCTACAATTTTGAGAGGGATTTGAAAAGTTTCAATGGGAATGGGAAGAATTGGGACAAAAATTGGAAAATTTTGAAGGGACTTTGAAAAAATTTCAACTGGAATTTTAGCATTTTTTTTTACGTGAAATTGTAAACATGTGGCCATGGATTTTGAAAATTCTAGAGAGAATTTTAAAAGCTTCAAGAGAATTTCAACAATTTTGAGAGGGATTTGAAAAGTTTCAATGGGAATGGGAAGAATTGGGACAAAAATTGGAACATTTTTAAGGGACTTTGAAAAAATTTCAACTGGAATTTTAGCCATTTTTTGACGTGAAATTGTAAACATGTGGACATGGATTTTGAAAATTCTAGAGAGAATTTTAAAAGCTTCAACAGAATTTCAACAATTTTGAGAGGGATTTCAAAAGTTTCAATGGGAATGGGAAGAATTGGGACAAAAATTGGAAAATTTTTAAGGGACTTTGAAAAAATTTCAACTGGAATTTTAGCAATTTTTTGACGTGAAATGGTAAACATGTGGACATGGATTTTGAAAATTCTAGAGAGAATTTTAAAAGCTTCAACAGAATTTCAACAATTTGGAGAGGGATTTGAAAAGTTTCAATGGGAATGGGAAGAATTGGGACAAAAATTGGAAAATTTTTAAGGGACTTTGAAAAAATTTCAACTGGAATTTTAGCCATTTTTTGACGTGAAATTGTAAACATGTGGACATGGATTTTGAAAATTCTAGAGAGAATTTTAAAAGCTTCAACAGAATTTCAACAATTTTGAGAGGGATTTGAAAAGTTTCAATGGGAATGGGAAGAATTGGGACAAAAATTGGAAAATTTTTAAGGGACTTTGAAAAAATTTCAACTGGAATTTTAGCCATTTTTTGACGTGAAATTGTAAACATGTGGACATGGATTTTGAAAATTCTAGAGAGAATTTTAAAAGCTTCAAGAGAATTTCAACACTTTTGAGAGGGATTTGAAAAGTTTCAATGGGAATGGGAAGAATTGGGACAAAAATTGGAAAATTTTTAAGGGACTTTGAAAAAATTTCAACTGGAATTTTAGCAATTTTTTGACGTGAAATTGTAAACATGTGGACATGGATATGGAAAATTCTAGAGAGAATTTTAAAAGCTTCAAGAGAATTTCAACAATTTTGAGAGGGATTTGAAAAGTTTCAATGGGAATGGGAAGAATTGGGACAAAAATTGGAAAATTTTTAAGGGACTTTGAAAAAATTTCAACTGGAATTTTAGCATTTTTTTTACGTTAAACTGTAAAAATGTGGACATGGATTTTGAAAATTCTAGAGAGAATTTTAAAAGCTTCAACAGAATTTCAACAATTTGGAGAGGGATTTGAAAAGTTTCAATGGGAATGGGAAGAATTGGGACAAAAATTGGAAAATTTTTAAGGGACTTTGAAAAAATTTCAACTGGAATTTTAGCATTTTTGTTACGTGAAATTGTAAACATGTGGACATGGATTTTGAAAATTCTAGAGAGAATTTTAAAAGCTTCAACAGAATTTCTACAATTTTGAGAGGGATTTGAAAAGTTTCAATGGGAATGGGAAGAATTGGGACAAAAATTGGAAAATTTTTAAGGGACTTTGAAAAAATTTCAACTGGAATTTTAGCATTTTTTTTACGTGAAATTGTAAACATGTGGACATGGATTTTGAAAATTCTAGAGAGAATCTTAAAAGCTTCAACAGAATTTCAACAATTTTGAGAGGGATTTGAAAAGTTTCAATGGGAATGGGAAGAATTGGGACAAAAATTGTAAAATTTTTAAGGGACTTTGAAAAAATTTCAACTGGAATTTTAGCCATTTTTTGACGTGAAATTGTAAACATGTGGACATGGATTTTTAAAATTCTAGAGAGAATTTTAAAAGCTTCAACAGAATTTCAACAATTTTGAGAGATATTTCAAAAGTTTCAATGGGAATGGGAAGAATTGGGACAAAAATTGTAAAATTTTTAAGGGACTTTGAAAAAATTTCAACTGGAATTTTAGCCATTTTTTTGACGTGAAATTGTAAACATGTGGACATGGATTTTGAAAATTCTAGAGAGAATTTTAAAAGCTTCAACAGAATTTCAACAATTTTGAGAGGGATTTGAAAAGTTTCAATGGGAATGGGAAGAATTGGGACAAAAATTGGAAAATTTTTAAGGGACTTTGAAAAAATTTCAACTGGAATTTTAGCCATTTTTTGACGTGAAATTGTAAACATGTGGACATGGATTTTGAAAATTCTAGAGAGAATTTTAAAAGCTTCAAGAGAATTTCAACACTTTTGAGAGGGATTTGAAAAGTTTCAATGGGAATGGGAAGAATTGGGACAAAAATTGGAAAATTTTTAAGGGACTTTGAAAAAATTTCAACTGGAATTTTAGCAATTTTTTGACGTGAAATTGTAAACATGTGGACATGGATATGGAAAATTCTAGAGAGAATTTTAAAAGCTTCAAGAGAATTTCAACAATTTTGAGAGGGATTTGAAAAGTTTCAATGGGAATGGGAAGAATTGGGACAAAAATTGGAAAATTTTTAAGGGACTTTGAAAAAATTTCAACTGGAATTTTAGCATTTTTTTTACGTTAAACTGTAAAAATGTGGACATGGATTTTGAAAATTCTAGAGAGAATTTTAAAAGCTTCAACAGAATTTCAACAATTTGGAGAGGGATTTGAAAAGTTTCAATGGGAATGGGAAGAATTGGGACAAAAATTGGAAAATTTTTAAGGGACTTTGAAAAAATTTCAACTGGAATTTTAGCATTTTTGTTACGTGAAATTGTAAACATGTGGACATGGATTTTGAAAATTCTAGAGAGAATTTTAAAAGCTTCAACAGAATTTCTACAATTTTGAGAGGGATTTGAAAAGTTTCAATGGGAATGGGAAGAATTGGGACAAAAATTGGAAAATTTTTAAGGGACTTTGAAAAAATTTCAACTGGAATTTTAGCATTTTTTTACGTGAAATTGTAAACATGTGGACATGGATTTTGAAAATTCTAGAGAGAATCTTAAAAGCTTCAACAGAATTTCAACAATTTTGAGAGGGATTTGAAAAGTTTCAATGGGAATGGGAAGAATTGGGACAAAAATTGTAAAATTTTTAAGGGACTTTGAAAAAATTTCAACTGGAATTTTAGCCATTTTTTGACGTGAAATTGTAAACATGTGGACATGGATTTTTAAAATTCTAGAGAGAATTTTAAAAGCTTCAACAGAATTTCAACAATTTTGAGAGATATTTCAAAAGTTTCAATGGGAATGGGAAGAATTGGGACAAAAATTGTAAAATTTTTAAGGGACTTTGAAAAAATTTCAACTGGAATTTTAGCCATTTTTTTGACGTGAAATTGTAAACATGTGGACATGGATTTTGAAAATTCTAGAGAGAATTTTAAAAGCTTCAACAGAATTTCAACAATTTTGAGAGGGATTTGAAAAGTTTCAATGGGAATGGGAAGAATTGGGACAAAAACTGGAAAATTTTTAAGGGACTTTGAAAAAATTTCAACTGGAATTTTAGCCATTTTTTGACGTGAAATTGTAAACATGTGGACATGGATTTTGAAAATTCTAGAGAGAATTTTAAAAGCTTCAAGAGAATTTCAACAATTTTGAGAGGGATTTGAAAAGTTTCAATGGGAATGGGAAGAATTGGGACAAAAATTGGAAAATTTTTAAGGGACTTTGAAAAAATTTCAACTGGAATTTTAGCCATTTTTTGACGTGAAATTGTAAACATGTGGACATGGATTTTGAAAATTCTAGAGAGAATTTTAAAAGCTTCAACAGAATTTCTACAATTTTGAGAGGGATTTGAAAAGTTTCAATGGGAATGGGAAGAATTGGGACAAAAATTGGAAAATTTTGAAGGGACTTTGAAAAAATTTCAACTGGAATTTTAGCATTTTTTTTTACGTGAAATTGTAAACATGTGGCCATGGATTTTGAAAATTCTAGAGAGAATTTTAAAGCTTCAAGAGAATTTCAACAATTTTGAGAGGGATTTGAAAAGTTTCAATGGGAATGGGAAGAATTGGGACAAAAATTGGAAAATTTTTAAGGGACTTTGAAAAAATTTCAACTGGAATTTTAGCCATTTTTTGACGTGAAATTGTAAACATGTGGACATGGATTTTGAAAATTCTAGAGAGAATTTTAAAAGCTTCAAGAGAATTTCAACAATTTTGAGAGGGATTTGAAAAGTTTCAATGGGAATGGGAAGAATTGGGACAAAAATTGGAAAATTTTTAAGGGACTTTGAAAAAATTTCAACTGGAATTTTAGCAATTTTTTGACGTGAAATGGTAAACATGTGGACATGGATTTTGAAAATTCTAGAGAGAATTTTAAAAGCTTCAACAGAATTTCAACAATTTGGAGAGGGATTTGAAAAGTTTCAATGGGAATGGGAAGAATTGGGACAAAAATTGGAAATTTTTAAGGGACTTTGAAAAATTTCAACTGGAATTTTAGCAATTTTTTGACGTGAAATTGTAAACATGTGGACATGGATTTTGAAAATTCTAGAGAGAATTTTAAAAGCTTCAACAGAATTTCAACAATTTTGAGAGGGATTTGAAAAGTTTCAATGGGAATGGGAAGAATTGGGACAAAAATTGGAAAATTTTTAAGGGACTTTGAAAAAATTTCAACTGAAATTTTAGGCATTTTTTGACGTGAAATTGTAAACATGTGGACATGGATTTTGAAAATTCTAGAGAGAATTTTAAAAGCTTCAACAGAATTTCAACAATTTTGAGAGGGATTTGAAAAGTTTCAATGGGAATGGGAAGAATTGGGACAAAAATTGGAAAATTTTTAAGGGACTTTGAAAAAATTTCAACTGGAATTTTAGCCATTTTTTGACGTGAAATTGTAAACATGTGGACATGGATTTTGAAAATTCTAGAGAGAATTTTAAAAGCTTCAACAGAATTTCAACAATTTGGAGAGGGATTTGAAAAGTTTCAATGGGAATGGGAAGAATTGGGACAAAAATTGGAAAATTTTTAAGGGACTTTGAAAAAATTTCAACTGGAATTTTAGCAATTTTTTGACGTGAAATGGTAAACATGTGGACATGGATTTTGAAAATTCTAGAGAGAATTTTAAAAGCTTCAACAGAATTTCAACAATTTGGAGAGGGATTTGAAAGTTTCAATGGGAATGGGAAGAATTGGGACAAAAATTGGAAAATTTTTAAGGGACTTTGAAAAAATTTCAACTGGAATTTTAGCATTTTTGTTACGTGAAATTGTAAACATGTGGACATGGATTTTGAAAATTCTAGAGAGAATTTAAAAGCTTCAACAGAATTTCAACAATTTTGAGAGGGATTTGAAAAGTTTCAATGGGAATGGGAAGAATTGGGACAAAAATTGGAAAATTTTGAAGGGACTTTGAAAAAATTTCAACTGGAATTTTAGCATTTTTTTGACGTGAAATTGTAAACATGTGGACATGGATTTTGAAAATTCTAGAGAGAATCTTAAAAGCTTCAACAGAATTTCAACAATTTTGAGAGGGATTTGAAAAGTTTCAATGGGAATGGGAAGAATTGGGACAAAAATTGTAAAATTTTTAAGGGACTTTGAAAAAATTTCAACTGGAATTTTAGCCATTTTTTGACGTGAAATTGTAAACATGTGGACATGGATTTTTAAAATTCTAGAGAGAATTTTAAAAGCTTCAACAGAATTTCAACAATTTTGAGAGATATTTCAAAAGTTTCAATGGGAATGGGAAGAATTGGGACAAAAATTGTAAAATTTTTAAGGGACTTTGAAAAAATTTCAACTGGAATTTTAGCCATTTTTTTGACGTGAAATTGTAAACATGTGGACATGGATTTTGAAAATTCTAGAGAGAATTTTAAAAGCTTCAACAGAATTTCAACAATTTTGAGAGGGATTTGAAAAGTTTCAATGGGAATGGGAAGAATTGGGACAAAAATTGGAAAATTTTTAAGGGACTTTGAAAAAATTTCAACTGGAATTTTAGCCATTTTTTGACGTGAAATTGTAAACATGTGGACATGGATTTTGAAAATTCTAGAGAGAATTTTAAAAGCTTCAACAGAATTTCAACAATTTTGAGAGGGATTTGAAAAGTTTCAATGGGAATGGGAAGAATTGGGACAAAAATTAGAAATTTTTAAGGGACTTTGAAAAAATTTCAACTGGAATTTTAGCAATTTTTTGACGTGAAATGGTAAACATGTGGACATGGATTTTGAAAATTCTAGAGAGAATTTTAAAAGCTTCAACAGAATTTCAACAATTTGGAGAGGGATTTGAAAAGTTTCAATGGGAATGGGAAGAATTGGGACAAAAATTGGAAAATTTTTAAGGGACTTTGAAAAAATTTCAACTGGAATTTTAGCCATTTTTTGACGTGAAATTGTAAACATGTGGACATGGATTTTGAAAATTCTAGAGAGAATTTTAAAAGCTTCAACAGAATTTCAACAATTTTGAGAGGGATTTGAAAAGTTTCAATGGGAATGGGAAGAATTGGGACAAAAATTGGAAAATTTTTAAGGGACTTTGAAAAAATTTCAACTGAAATTTTAGGCATTTTTTGACGTGAAATTGTAAACATGTGGACATGGATTTTGAAAATTCTAGAGAGAATTTTAAAAGCTTCAACAGAATTTCAACAATTTTGAGAGGGATTTGAAAAGTTTCAATGGGAATGGGAAGAATTGGGACAAAAATTGGAAATTTTTAAGGGACTTTGAAAAATTTCAACTGGAATTTTAGCCATTTTTTGACGTGAAATTGTAAACATGTGGACATGGATTTTGAAAATTCTAGAGAGAATTTTAAAAGCTTCAACAGAATTTCAACAATTTGGAGAGGGATTTGAAAAGTTTCAATGGGAATGGGAAGAATTGGGACAAAAATTGGAAAATTTTTAAGGGACTTTGAAAAAATTTCAACTGGAATTTTAGCAATTTTTTGACGTGAAATGGTAAACATGTGGACATGGATTTTGAAAATTCTAGAGAGAATTTTAAAAGCTTCAAGAGAATTTCAACAATTTTGAGAGGGATTTGAAAAGTTTCAATGGGAATGGGAAGAATTGGGACAAAAATTGGAAAATTTTTAAGGGACTTTGAAAAAATTTCAACTGGAATTTTAGCATTTTTGTTACGTGAAATTGTAAACATGTGGACATGGATTTTGAAAAATTCTAGAGAGAATTTTAAAAGCTTCAACAGAATTTCAACAATTTTGAGAGGGATTTGAAAAGTTTCAATGGGAATGGGAAGAATTGGGACAAAAATTGGAAAATTTTGAAGGGACTTTGAAAAAATTTCAACTGGAATTTTAGCATTTTTTTGACGTGAAATTGTAAACATGTGGACATGGATTTTGAAAATTCTAGAGAGAATCTTAAAAGCTTCAACAGAATTTCAACAATTTTGAGAGGGATTTGAAAAGTTTCAATGGGAATGGGAAGAATTGGGACAAAAATTGTAAAATTTTTAAGGGACTTTGAAAAAATTTCAACTGGAATTTTAGCCATTTTTTGACGTGAAATTGTAAACATGTGGACATGGATTTTTAAAATTCTAGAGAGAATTTTAAAAGCTTCAACAGAATTTCAACAATTTTGAGAGATATTTCAAAAGTTTCAATGGGAATGGGAAGAATTGGGACAAAAATTGTAAAATTTTTAAGGGACTTTGAAAAATTTCAACTGGAATTTTAGCCATTTTTTTGACGTGAAATTGTAAACATGTGGACATGGATTTTGAAAATTCTAGAGAGAATTTTAAAAGCTTCAACAGAATTTCAACAATTTTGAGAGGGATTTGAAAGTTTCAATGGGAATGGGAAGAATTGGGACAAAAATTGGAAAATTTTGAAGGGACTTTGAAAAAATTTCAACTGGAATTTTAGCCATTTTTTGACGTGAAATGGTAAACATGTGGACATGGATTTTGAAAATTCTAGAGAGAATTTTAAAAGCTTCAACAGAATTTCAACAATTTGGAGAGGGATTTGAAAAGTTTCAATGGGAATGGGAAGAATTGGGACAAAAATTGGAAAATTTTTAAGGGACTTTGAAAAAATTTCAACTGGAATTTTAGCCATTTTTTGACGTGAAATTGTAAACATGTGGACATGGATTTTGAAAATTCTAGAGAGAATTTTAAAAGCTTCAACAGAATTTCAACAATTTGGAGAGGGATTTGAAAAGTTTCAATGGGAATGGGAAGAATTGGGACAAAAATTGGAAATTTTTAAGGGACTTTGAAAAAATTTCAACTGGAATTTTAGCCATTTTTTGACATGACATTGTAAACATGTGGACATGGATTTTGAAAATTCTAGAGAGAATTTTAAAAGCTTCAACAGAATTTCAACAATTTTGAGAGGGATTTGAAAAATTTCAATGGGAATAGGAAGAATTGGGACAAAAATTGGAAAATTTTGAAGGGACTTTGAAAAATTTCAACTGGAATTTTAGCATTTTTTTTACCTGAAATTGTAAACATGTGGACATGGATTTTGAAAATTCTAGAGAGAATTTTAAAAGCTTCAACAGAATTTCAACAATTTGGAGAGGGATTTGAAAAGTTTCAATGGGAATGGGAAGAATTGGGACAAAAATTGGAAAATTTTTAAGGGACTTTGAAAAAATTTCAACTGGAATTTTAGCCATTTTTTGACATGACATTGTAAACATGTGGACATGGATTTTGAAAATTCTAGAGAGAATTTTAAAAGCTTCAACAGAATTTCAACAATTTTGAGAGGGATTTGAAAAATTTCAATGGGAATAGGAAGAATTGGGACAAAAATTGGAAAATTTTGAAGGGACTTTGAAAAAATTTCAACTGGAATTTTAGCATTTTTTTTACCTGAAATTGTAAACATGTGGACATGGATTTTGAAAATTCTAGAGAGAATTTTAAAAGCTTCAACAGAATTTCAACAATTTTGAGAGGGATTTGAAAAGTTTCAATGGGAATGGGAAGAATTGGGACAAAAATTGGAAAATTTTTAAGGGACTTTGAAAAAATTTCAACTGGAATTTTAGCCATTTTTTTTACGTGAAATTGTAAACATGTGGACATGGATTTTGAAAATTCTAGAGAGAATTTTAAAAAGCTTCAACAGAATTTCAACAATTTTGAGAGGGATTTGAAAAGTTTCAATGGGAATGGGAAGAATTGGGACAAAAATTGGAAAATTTTTAAGGGACTTTGAAAAAATTTCAACTGGAATTTTAGCCATTTTTTTGACGTGAAATTGTAAACATGTGGACATGGATTTTGAAATTCTAGAGAGAATTTTAAAAGCTTCAACAGAATTTCTACAATTTTGAGAGGGATTTGAAAAGTTTCAATGGGAATGGGAAGAATTGGGACAAAAATTGGAAAATTTTTAAGGGACTTTGAAAAAATTTCAACTGGAATTTTAGCCATTTTTTGACGTGAAATTGTAAACATGTGGACATGGATTTTGAAAATTCTAGAGAGAATTTTAAAAGCTTCAACAGAATTTCAACAATTTTGAGAGGGATTTGAAAAGTTTCAATGGGAATGGGAAGAATTGGGACAAAATTGGAAAATTTTGAAGGGACTTTGAAAAAATTTCAACTGGAATTTTAGCAATTTTTTGACGTGAAATTGTAAACATGTGGACATGGATTTTGAAAATTCTAGAGAGAATTTTAAAAGCTTCAACAGAATTTCTACAATTTTGAGAGGGATTTGAAAAGTTTCAATGGGAATGGGAAGAATTGGGACAAAAATTGGAAAATTTTTAAGGGACTTTGAAAAAATTTCAACTGGAATTTTAGCCATTTTTGACATGAAATTGTAAACATGTGGACATGGATTTTGAAAATTCTAGAGAGAATTTTAAAAGCTTCAACAGAATTTCAACAATTTTGAGAGGGATTTGAAAAGTTTCAATGGGAATAGGAAGAATTGGGACAAAAATTGGAAAATTTTTAAGGGACTTTGAAAAAATTTCAACTGGAATTTTAGCCATTTTTTGACGTGAAATTGTAAACATGTGGACATGGATTTTGAAAATTCTAGAGAGAATTTTAAAAGCTTCAACAGAATTTCAACAATTTTGAGAGGGATTTGAAAAGTTTCAATGGGAATGGGAAGAATTGGGACAAAAATTGGAAAATTTTGAAGGGACTTTGAAAAATTTCAACTGGAATTTTAGCCATTTTTTGACGTGAAATTGTAAACATGTGGACATGGATTTTGAAAATTCTAGAGAGAATTTTAAAAGCTTCAACAGAATTTCAACAATTTTGAGAGGGATTTGAAAAGTTTCAATGGGAATGGGAAGAATTGGGACAAAAATTGTAAAATTTTTAAGGGACTTTGAAAAATTTCAACTGGAATTTTAGCCATTTTTTGACGTGAAATTGTAAACATGTGGACATGGATTTTGAAAATTCTAGAGAGAATTTTAAAAGCTTCAACAGAATTTCAACAATTTTGAGAGGGATTTGAAAAGTTTCAATGGGAATGGGAAGAATTGGGACAAAAATTGGAAAATTTTTAAGGGACTTTGAAAAAATTTCAACTGGAATTTTAGCCATTTTTTTGACGTGAAATTGTAAACATGTGGACATGGATTTTGAAAATTCTAGAGAGAATTTTAAAAGCTTCAAGAGAATTTCAACAATTTTGAGAGGGATTTGAAAAGTTTCAATGGGAATGGGAAGAATTGGGACAAAAATTGGAAAATTTTTAAGGGACTTTGAAAAAATTTCAACTGGAATTTTAGCCATTTTTTGACGTGAAATTGTAAACATGTGGACATGGATTTTGAAAATTCTAGAGAGAATTTTAAAAGCTTCAACAGAATTTCAACAATTTTGAGAGGGATTTGAAAAGTTTCAATGGGAATGGGAAGAATTGGGACAAAAATTGGAAAATTTTTAAGGGACTTTGAAAAAATTTCAACTGGAATTTTAGCCATTTTTTGACGTGAAATTGTAAACATGTGGACATGGATTTTGAAAATTCTAGAGAGAATTTTAAAAGCTTCAACAGAATTTCAACAATTTTGAGAGGGATTTGAAAAGTTTCAATGGGAATGGGAAGAATTGGGACAAAAATTGGAAAATTTTAAGGGACTTTGAAAAAATTTCAGCTGGAATTTTAGC
>NW_028117205.1:0-88260 GCF_964273445.1 Streptopelia decaocto | reverse complement strand
GATTTGAAAAGTTTCAATGGGAATGGGAAGAATTGGGACAAAAATTGGAAAATTTTTAAGGGACTTTGAAAAAATTGCAACTGGAATTTTAGCAATTTTTTGACGTGAAATTGTAAACATGTGGACATGGATTTTGAAAATTCTAGAGAGAATTTTAAAAGCTTCAACAGAATTTCAACAATTTTGAGAGGGATTTGAAAAGTTTCAATGGGAATGGGAAGAATTGGGACAAAAATTGGAAAATTTTTAAGGGACTTAATTTCAACTGGAATTTTAGCAATTTTTTGACGTGAAATTGTAAACATGTGGACATGGATTTTGAAAATTCTAGAGAGAATTTTAAAAGCTTCAACAGAATTTCAACGATTTTGAGAGGGATTTGAAAAGTTTCAATGGGAATGGGAAGAATTGGGACAAAAATTGGAAAATTTTTAAGGGACTTTGAAAAAATTGCAACTGGAATTTTAGCCATTTTTTGACGTGAAATTGTAAACATGTTGGAGTGGATTTTGAAAATTCTAGAGAGAATTTTAAAAGCTTCAAGAGAATTTCAACAATTTTGAGAGGGATTTGAAAAGTTTCAATGGGAATGGGAAGAATTGGGACAAAAATTGGAAAATTTTTAAGGGACTTAATTTCAACTGGAATTTTAGCCATTTTTTGACGTGAAATTGTAAACATGTGGACATGGATTTTGAAAATTCTAGAGAGAATTTTAAAAGCTTCAAGAGAATTTCAACAATTTGGAGAGGGATTTGAAAAGTTTCAATGGGAATGGGAAGAATTGGGACAAAAATTGGAAAATTTTTAAGGGACTTTGAAAAAATTGCAACTGGAATTTTAGCCATTTTTTGACGTGAAATTGTAAACATGTGGACATGGATTTTGAAAATTCTAGAGAGAATTTTAAAAGCTTCAAGAGAATTTCAACAATTTTGAGAGGGATTTGAAAAGTTTCAATGGGAATGGGAAGAATTGGGACAAAAATTGGAAAATTTTTCAGGGACTTTGAAAAAATTTCAACTGGAATTTTAGCCATTTTTTGACGTGAAATTGTAAACATGTTGAAGTGGATTTTGAAAATTCTAGAGAGAATTTTAAAAGCTTCAACAGAATTTCAACAATTTTGAGAGGGATTTGAAAAGTTTCAATGGGAATGGGAAGAATTGGGACAAAAATTGGAAAATTTTTAAGGGACTTTGAAAAAATTTCAACTGGAATTTTAGCCATTTTTTGACGTGAAATCGTAAACATGTGGACATGGATTTTGAAACTTCTAGAGAGAATTTTTAAAGCTTCAACAGAATTTCAACAATTTTGAGAGGGATTTGAAAAGTTTCAATGGGAATGGGAAGAATTGGGACAAAAATTGGAAAATTTTTAAGGGACTTTGAAAAAATTTCAACTGGAATTTTAGCAATTTGGACGTGAAATTGTAAGCATGTGGACATGGATTTTGAAAATTCTAGAGAGAATTTTAAAAGCTTCAACAGAATTTCAACAATTTGGAGAGGGATTTGAAAAGTTTCAATGGGAATGGGAAGAATTGGGACAAAAATTGGAAAATATTTAAGGGACTTTGAAAAAATTTCAACTGGAATTTTAGCAATTTTTTGACGTGAAATCGTAAACATGTTGAAGTGGATTTTCAAAATTCTAGAGAGAATTTTAAAAGCTTCAACAGAATTTCAACAATTTTGAGAGGGATTTGAAAAGTTTCAATGGGAATGGGAAGAATTGGGACAAAAATTGGAAAATATTTAAGGGACTTTGAAAAAATTTCAACTGGAATTTTAGCAATTTTTTGACGTGAAATCGTAAACATGTTGAAGTGGATTTTGAAAATTCTAGAGAGAATTTTAAAAGCTTCAAGAGAATTTCAACAATTTGGAGAGGGATTTGAAAAGTTTCAATGGGAATGGGAAGAATTGGGACAAAAATTGGAAAATTTTTAAGGGACTTTGAAAAAATTTCAACTGGAATTTTAGCCATTTTTTGACGTGAAATTGTAAACATGTGGACATGGATTTTGAAACTTCTAGAGAGAATTTTAAAAGCTTCAACAGAATTTCAACAATTTGGAGAGGGATTTGAAAAGTTTCAATGGGAATGGGAAGAATTGGGACAAAAATTGGAAAATTTTTAAGGGACTTTGAAAAGATTTCAACTGGAATTTTAGCCATTTTTTGACGTGAAATTGTAAACATGTGGACATGGATTTTGAAAATTCTAGAGAGATTTTTAAAGCTTCAACAGAATTTCAACAATTTTGAGAGGGATTTGAAAAGTTTCAATGGGAATGGGAAGAATTGGGACAAAAATTGGAAAATTTTTAAGGGACTTTAAAAAAATTTCAACTGGAATTTTAGCAATTTTTTGACGTGAAATTGTAAACATGTGGACATGGATTTTGAAAATTCTAGAGGGAATTTTAAAAGCTTCAACAGAATTTCAACAATTTTGAGAGGGATTTGAAAAGTTTCAATGGGAATGGGAAGAATTGGGACAAAAATTGGAAAATTTTTAAGGGACTTTGAAAAAATTGCAACTGGAATTTTAGCAATTTTTTGACGTGAAATTGTAAACATGTGGACATGGATTTTGAAACTTCTAGAGAGAATTTTAAAAGCTTCAACAGAATTTCAACAATTTTGAGAGGGATTTGAAAAGTTTCAATGGGAATGGGAAGAATTGGGACAAAAATTGGAAAATTTTTAAGGGACTTAATTTCAACTGGAATTTTAGCAATTTTTTGACGTGAAATTGTAAACATGTGGACATGGATTTTGAAAATTCTAGAGAGAATTTTAAAAGCTTCAACAGAATTTCAACGATTTTGAGAGGGATTTGAAAAGTTTCAATGGGAATGGGAAGAATTGGGACAAAAATTGGAAAATTTTTAAGGGACTTTGAAAAAATTGCAACTGGAATTTTAGCCATTTTTTGACGTGAAATTGTAAACATGTTGGAGTGGATTTTGAAAATTCTAGAGAGAATTTTAAAAGCTTCAAGAGAATTTCAACAATTTTGAGAGGGATTTGAAAAGTTTCAATGGGAATGGGAAGAATTGGGACAAAAATTGGAAAATTTTTAAGGGACTTTGAAAAAATTTCAACTGGAATTTTAGCAATTTGGACGTGAAATTGTAAACATGTGGACATGGATTTTGAAACTTCTAGAGAGAATTTTAAAAGCTTCAACAGAATTTCAACAATTTGGAGAGGGATTTGAAAAGTTTCAATGGGAATGGGAAGAATTGGGACAAAAATTGGAAAATTTTTAAGGGACTTTGAAAAAATTTCAACTGGAATTTTAGCAATTTTTTGACGTGAAATTGTAAACATGTGGACATGGATTTTGAAAATTCTAGAGAGAATTTTAAAAGCTTCAACAGAATTTCAACAATTTGGAGAGGGATTTGAAAAGTTTCAATGGGAATGGGAAGAATTGGGACAAAAATTGGAAAAATTTTTAAGGGACTTTGAAAAAATTTCAACTGGAATTTTAGCAATTTGGACGTGAAATTGTAAGCATGTGGACATGGATTTTGAAAATTCTAGAGAGAATTTTAAAGCTTCAACAGAATTTCAACAATTTGGAGAGGGATTTGAAAAGTTTCAATGGGAATGGGAAGAATTGGGACAAAAATTGGAAAATATTTAAGGGACTTTGAAAAAATTGCAACTGGAATTTTAGCAATTTTTTGACGTGAAATTGTAAACATGTTGAAGTGGATTTTGAAAATTCTAGAGAGAATTTTAAAAGCTTCAAGAGAATTTCAACAATTTTGAGAGGGATTTGAAAAGTTTCAATGGGAATGGGAAGAATTGGGACAAAAATTGGAAAATATTTAAGGGACTTTGAAAAAATTTCAACTGGAATTTTAGCAATTTTTTGACGTGAAATCGTAAACATGTTGAAGTGGATTTTGAAAATTCTAGAGAGAATTTTAAAAGCTTCAACAGAATTTCAACAATTTGGAGAGGGATTTGAAAAGTTTCAATGGGAATGGGAAGAATTGGGACAAAAATTGGAAAATATTTAAGGGACTTTGAAAAAATTTCAACTGGAATTTTAGCCATTTTTTGACGTGAAATTGTAAACATGTGGACATGGATTTTGAAAATTCTAGAGAGAATTTTAAAAGCTTCAACAGAATTTCAACAATTTTGAGAGGGATTTGAAAAGTTTCAATGGGAATGGGAAGAATTGGGACAAAAATTGGAAAATTTTTCAGGGACTTTGAAAAAATTTCAACTGGAATTTTAGCAATTTTTTGACGTGAAATTGTAAACATGTGGACATGGATTTTGAAAATTCTAGAGAGAATTTTAAAAGCTTCAACAGAATTTCAACAATTTGGAGAGGGATTTGAAAAGTTTCAATGGGAATGGGAAGAATTGGGACAAAAATTGGAAAATTTTTAAGGGACTTTGAAAAAATTTCAACTGGAATTTTAGCCATTTTCTGACGTGAAATTGTAAACATGTTGAAGTGGATTTTGAAAATTCTAGAGAGAATTTTAAAAGCTTCAACAGAATTTCAACAATTTTGAGAGGGATTTGAAAAGTTTCAATGGGAATGGGAAGAATTGGGACAAAAATTGGAAAATATTTAAGGGACTTGAAAAAATTTCAACTGGAATTTTAGCAATTTGGACGTGAAATTGTAAGCATGTGGACATGGATTTTGAAAATTCTAGAGAGAATTTTAAAAGCTTCAAGAGAATTTCAACAATTTGGAGAGGGATTTGAAAAGTTTCAATGGGAATGGGAAGAATTGGGACAAAAATTGGAAAATTTTTAAGGGACTTTGAAAAAATTTCAACTGGAATTTTAGCAATTTTTTGACGTGAAATTGTAAACATGTGGACATGGATTTTGAAACTTCTAGAGAGAATTTTAAAAGCTTCAACAGAATTTCAACAATTTGGAGAGGGATTTGAAAAGTTTCAATGGGAATGGGAAGAATTGGGACAAAAATTGGAAAATTTTTCAGGGACTTTGAAAAGATTTCAACTGGAATTTTAGCCATTTTTTGACGTGAAATTGTAAACATGTGGACATGGATTTTGAAAATTCTAGAGAGATTTTTAAAAGCTTCAACAGAATTTCAACAATTTGGAGAGGGATTTGAAAAGTTTCAATGGGAATGGGAAGAATTGGGACAAAAATTGGAAAATTTTTAAGGGACTTTAAAAAATTTCAACTGGAATTTTAGCAATTTTTTGACGTGAAATTGTAAACATGTGGACATGGATTTTGAAAATTCTAGAGGGAATTTTAAAAGCTTCAACAGAATTTCAACAATTTTGAGAGGGATTTGAAAAGTTTCAATGGGAATGGGAAGAATTGGGACAAAAATTGGAAAATTTTTAAGGGACTTTGAAAAAATTGCAACTGGAATTTTAGCAATTTTTTGACGTGAAATTGTAAACATGTGGACATGGATTTTGAAACTTCTAGAGAGAATTTTAAAAGCTTCAACAGAATTTCAACAATTTTGAGAGGGATTTGAAAAGTTTCAATGGGAATGGGAAGAATTGGGACAAAAATTGGAAAATTTTTAAGGGACTTTGAAAAAATTTCAACTGGAATTTTAGCAATTTTTTGACGTGAAATTGTAAACATGTGGACATGGATTTTGAAATTCTAGAGAGAATTTTAAAAGCTTCAACAGAATTTCAACAATTTTGAGAGGGATTTGAAAAGTTTCAATGGGAATGGGAAGAATTGGGACAAAAATTGGAAAATTTTGAAGGGACTTTGAAAAAATTTCAACTGGAATTTTAGCAATTTTTTGACGTGAAATTGTAAACATGTTGAAGTGGATTTTGAAAATTCTAGAGAGAATTTTAAAAGCTTCAACAGAATTTCAACAATTTGGAGAGGGATTTGAAAAGTTTCAATGGGAATGGGAAGAATTGGGACAAAAATTGGAAAATTTTTAAGGGACTTTGAAAAAATTGCAACTGGAATTTTAGCCATTTTTTGACGTGAAATTGTAAACATGTGGACATGGATTTTGAAAATTCTAGAGAGAATTTTAAAAGCTTCAACAGAATTTCAACAATTTTGAGAGGGATTTGAAAAGTTTCAATGGGAATGGGAAGAATTGGGACAAAAATTGGAAAATTTTTAAGGGACTTTGAAAAAATTTCAACTGGAATTTTAGCAATTTTTTGACGTGAAATTGTAAACATGTGGACATGGATTTTGAAAATTCTAGAGAGAATTTTAAAAGCTTCAACAGAATTTCAACAATTTGGAGAGGGATTTGAAAAGTTTCAATGGGAATGGGAAGAATTGGGACAAAAATTGGAAAATTTTTAAGGGACTTTGAAAAAATTTCAACTGGAATTTTAGCAATTTTTTGACGTGAAATTGTAAACATGTGGACATGGATTTTGAAAATTCTAGAGAGAATTTTAAAAGATTCAACAGAATTTCAACAATTTGGAGAGGGATTTGAAAAGTTTCAATGGGAATGGTAAGAATTGGGACAAAAATTGGAAAATTTTTAAGGGACTTTGAAAAGATTTCAACTGGAATTTTAGCCATTTTTTGACGTGAAATTGTAAACATGTGGACATGGATTTTGAAAATTCTAGAGAGAATTTTAAAAGCTTCAACAGAATTTCAACAATTTTGAGAGGGATTTGAAAAGTTTCAATGGGAATGGGAAGAATTGGGACAAAAATTGGAAAATTTTTAAGGGACTTTGAAAAAATTGCAACTGGAATTTTAGCCATTTTTTGACGTGAAATTGTAAACATGTGGACATGGATTTTGAAAATTCTAGAGAGAATTTTAAAAGCTTCAACAGAATTTCAACAATTTTGAGAGAGATTTGAAAAGTTTCAATGGGAATGGGAAGAATTGGGACAAAAATTGGAAAATTTTTAAGGGACAATTTCAACTGGAATTTTAGCAATTTTTTGACGTGAAATTGTAAACATGTGGACATGGATTTTGAAAATTCTAGAGAGAATTTTAAAAGCTTCAACAGAATTTCAACGATTTTGAGAGGGATTTGAAAAGTTTCAATGGGAATGGGAAGAATTGGGACAAATATTGGAAAATTTTTAAGGGACTTTGAAAAAATTTCAACTGGAATTTTAGCAATTTTTTGACGTGAAATTGTAAACATGTGGACATGGATTTTGAAAATTCTAGAGAGAATTTTAAAAGCTTCAACAGAATTTCAACAATTTTGAGAGGGATTTGAAAAGTTTCAATGGGAATGGGAAGAATTGGGACAAAAATTGGAAAATTTTTCAGGGACTTTGAAAAAATTGCAACTGGAATTTTAGCCATTTTTTGACGTGAAATTGTAAACATGTGGACATGGATTTTGAAAATTCTAGAGAGAATTTTAAAAGCTTCAACAGAATTTCAACAATTTTGAGAGGGATTTGAAAAGTTTCAATGGGAATGGGAAGAATTGGGACAAAAATTGGAAAATTTTGAAGGGACTTTGAAAAAATTTCAACTGGAATTTTAGCCATTTTTTGACGTGAAATTGTAAACATGTGGACATGGATTTTGAAAATTCTAGAGAGAATTTTAAAAGCTTCAACAGAATTTCAACAATTTGGAGAGGGATTTGAAAAGTTTCAATGGGAATGGGAAGAATTGGGACAAAAATTGGAAAATTTTTCAGGGACTTTGAAAAAATTTCAACTGGAATTTTAGCCATTTTTTGACGTGAAATTGTAAACATGTGGACATGGATTTTGAAAATTCTAGAGAGATTTTTAAAAGCTTCAACAGAATTTCAACAATTTTGAGAGGGATTTGAAAAGTTTCAATGGGAATGGGAAGAATTGGGACAAAAATTGGAAAATTTTTAAGGGACTTAATTTCAACTGGAATTTTAGCAATTTTTTGACGTGAAATTGTAAACATGTGGACATGGATTTTGAAAATTCTAGAGAGAATTTTAAAAGCTTCAACAGAATTTCAACGATTTTGAGAGGGATTTGAAAAGTTTCAATGGGAATGGGAAGAATTGGGACAAAAATTGGAAAATTTTTAAGGGACTTTGAAAAAATTGCAACTGGAATTTTAGCAAATTTTTGACGTGAAATTGTAAACATGTGGACATGGATTTTGAAAATTCTAGAGAGATTTTTAAAAGCTTCAAGAGAATTTCAACAATTTGGAGAGGGATTTGAAAAGTTTCAATGGGAATGGGAAGAATTGGGACAAAAATTGGAAAATTTTGAAGGGACTTTGAAAAAATTGCAACTGGAATTTTAGCCATTTTTTGACGTGAAATTGTAAACATGTGGACATGGATTTTGAAAATTCTAGAGAGAATTTTAAAAGCTTCAAGAGAATTTCAACAATTTTGAGAGGGATTTGAAAAGTTTCAATGGGAATGGGAAGAATTGGGACAAAAATTGGAAAATTTTTAAGGGACTTTGAAAAAATTTCAACTGGAATTTTAGCAATTTTTTGACGTGAAATTGTAAACATGTGGACATGGATTTTGAAAATTCTAGAGAGAATTTTAAAAGCTTCAACAGAATTTCAACAGTTTGGAGAGGGATTTGAAAAGTTTCAATGGGAATGGGAAGAATTGGGACAAAAATTGGAAAATTTTTCAGGGACTTTGAAAAAATTGCAACTGGAATTTTAGCCATTTTTTGACGTGAAATTGTAAACATGTGGACATGGATTTTGAAAATTCTAGAGAGAATTTTAAAAGCTTCAACAGAATTTCAACAATTTGGAGAGGGATTTGAAAAGTTTCAATGGGAATGGGAAGAATTGGGACAAAAATTGGAAAATTTTTAAGGGACTTTGAAAAAATTTCAACTGGAATTTTAGCAATTTTTTGACGTGAAATTGTAAACATGTTGAAGTGGATTTTGAAAATTCTAGAGAGAATTTTAAAAGCTTCAACAGAATTTCAACAATTTTGAGAGGGATTTGAAAAGTTTCAATGGGAATGGGAAGAATTGGGACAAAAATTGGAAAATTTTTAAGGGACTTAATTTCAACTGGAATTTTAGCAATTTTTTGACGTGAAATTGTAAACATGTGGACATGGATTTTGAAAATTCTAGAGAGAATTTTAAAAGCTTCAACAGAATTTCAACAATTTGGAGAGGGATTTGAAAAGTTTCAATGGGAATGGGAAGAATTGGGACAAAAATTGGAAAATTTTTAAGGGACTTTGAAAAAATTGCAACTGGAATTTTAGCAAATTTTTGACGTGAAATTGTAAACATGTGGACATGGATTTTGAAAATTCTAGAGAGAATTTTAAAAGCTTCAACAGAATTTCAACAATTTGGAGAGGGATTTGAAAAGTTTCAATGGGAATGGGAAGAATTGGGACAAAAATTGGAAAATTTTTAAGGGACTTTGAAAAAATTTCAACTGGAATTTTAGCAATTTTTTGACGTGAAATTGTAAACATGTGGACATGGATTTTGAAAATTCTAGAGAGAATTTTAAAAGCTTCAAGAGAATTTCAACAATTTTGAGAGGGATTTGAAAAGTTTCAATGGGAATGGGAAGAATTGGGACAAAAATTGGAAAATTTTTAAGGGACTTAATTTCAACTGGAATTTTAGCAATTTTTTGACGTGAAATTGTAAACATGTGGACATGGATTTTGAAAATTCTAGAGAGAATTTTAAAAGCTTCAACAGAATTTCAACGATTTTGAGAGTGATTTGAAAAGTTTCAATGGGAATGGGAAGAATTGGGACAAAAATTGGAAAATTTTTAAGGGACTTTGAAAAAATTGCAACTGGAATTTTAGCAATTTTTTGACGTGAAATTGTAAACATGTGGACATGGATTTTGAAAATTCTAGAGAGAATTTTAAAAGCTTCAAGAGAATTTCAACAATTTTGAGAGGGATTTGAAAAGTTTCAATGGGAATGGGAAGAATTGGGACAAAAATTGGAAAATTTTGAAGGGACTTTGAAAAAATTGCAACTGGAATTTTAGCCATTTTTTGACGTGAAATTGTAAACATGTGGACATGGATTTTGAAAATTCTAGAGAGATTTTTAAAAGCTTCAAGAGAATTTCAACAATTTTGAGAGGGATTTGAAAAGTTTCAATGGGAATGGGAAGAATTGGGACAAAAATTGGAAAATTTTTAAGGGACTTTGAAAAACTTTCAACTGGAATTTTAGCCATTTTTTGACGTGAAATTGTAAACATGTGGACATGGATTTTGAAAATTCTAGAGAGAATTTTAAAAGCTTCAACAGAATTTCAACAATTTGGAGAGGGATTTGAAAAGTTTCAATGGGAATGGGAAGAATTGGGACAAAAATTGGAAAATTTTGAAGGGACTTTGAAAAAATTTCAACTGGAATTTTAGCAATTTTTTGACGTGAAATTGTAAACATGTGGACATGGATTTTGAAAATTCTAGAGAGAATTTTAAAAGCTTCAAGAGAATTTCAACAATTTTGAGAGGGATTTGAAAAGTTTCAATGGGAATGGGAAGAATTGGGACAAAAATTGGAAAATTTTTAAGGGACTTTGAAAAAATTGCAACTGGAATTTTAGCAAATTTTTGACGTGAAATTGTAAACATGTGGACATGGATTTTGAAAATTCTAGAGAGAATTTTAAAAGATTCAACAGAATTTCAACAATTTTGAGAGGGATTTGAAAAGTTTCAATGGGAATGGGAAGAATTGGGACAAAAATTGGAAAATTTTTAAGGGACTTTGAAAAAATTGCAACTGGAATTTTAGCCATTTTCTGACGTGAAATTGTAAACATTTTGAAGTGGTTTTTGAAAATTCTAGAGAGAATTTTAAAAGCTTCAACAGAATTTCAACAATTTTGAGAGGGATTTGAAAAGTTTCAATGGGAATGGGAAGAATTGGGACAAAAATTGGAAAATTTTTAAGGGACTTTGAAAAAATTTCAACTGGAATTTTAGCAATTTTTTGACGTGAAATTGTAAACATGTGGACATGGATTTTGAAAATTCTAGAGAGAATTTTAAAAGCTTCAAGAGAATTTCAACAATTTGGAGAGGGATTTGAAAAGTTTCAATGGGAATGGGAAGAATTGGGACAAAAATTGGAAAATTTTTAAGGGACTTTGAAAAAATTTCAACTGGAATTTTAGCCATTTATTGACGTGAAATTGTAAACATGTGGACATGGATTTTGAAACTTCTAGAGAGAATTTTAAAAGCTTCAAGAGAATTTCAACAATTTTGAGAGGGATTTGAAAAGTTTCAATGGGAATGGGAAGAATTGGGACAAAAATTGGAAAATTTTTAAGGGACTTTGAAAAAATTTCAACTGGAATTTTAGCCATTTTCTGACGTGAAATTGTAAACATGTTGAAGTGGATTTTGAAAATTCTAGAGAGAATTTTAAAAGCTTCAACAGAATTTCAACAATTTTGAGAGGGATTTGAAAAGTTTCAATGGGAATGGGAAGAATTGGGACAAAAATTGGAAAATTTTTAAGGGACTTTGAAAAAATTTCAACTGGAATTTTAGCAATTTGGACGTGAAATTGTAAGCATGTGGACATGGATTTTGAAAATTCTAGAGAGAATTTTAAAAGCTTTAACAGAATTTCAACAATTTTGAGAGGGATTTGAAAAGTTTCAATGGGAATGGGAAGAATTGGGACAAAAATTGGAAAATTTTTAAGGGACTTTGAAAAAATTTCAACTGGAATTTTAGCAATTTTTTGACGTGAAATTGTAAACATGTTGAAGTGGATTTTGAAAATTCTAGAGAGAATTTTAAAAGCTTCAACAGAATTTCAACAATTTTGAGAGGGATTTGAAAAGTTTCAATGGGAATGGGAAGAATTGGGACAAAAATTGGAAAATTTTTAAGGGACTTTGAAAAAATTTCAACTGGAATTTTAGCAATTTGGACGTGAAATTGTAAACATGTGGACATGGATTTTGAAACTTCTAGAGAGAATTTTAAAAGCTTCAACAGAATTTCAACAATTTTGAGAGGGATTTGAAAAGTTTCAATGGGAATGGGAAGAATTGGGACAAAAATTGGAAAATTTTTAAGGGACTTTGAAAAAATTTCAACTGGAATTTTAGCAATTTTTTGACGTGAAATTGTAAACATGTGGACATGGATTTTGAAAATTCTAGAGAGAATTTTAAAAGCTTCAACAGAATTTCAACAATTTGGAGAGGGATTTGAAAAGTTTCAATGGGAATGGGAAGAATTGGGACAAAAATTGGAAAATTTTTAAGGGACTTTGAAAAAATTTCAACTGGAATTTTAGCCATTTTTTGACGTGAAATTGTAAACATGTTGAAGTGGATTTTGAAAATTCTAGAGAGAATTTTAAAAGCTTCAACAGAATTTCAACAATTTGGAGAGGGATTTGAAAAGTTTCAATGGGAATGGGAAGAATTGGGACAAAAATTGGAAAATTTTTAAGGGACTTTGAAAAAATTTCAACTGGAATTTTAGAAATTTTTTGACGTGAAATCGTAAACATGTGGACATGGATTTTGAAAATTCTAGAGAGAATTTTAAAAGCTTCAACAGAATTTCAACAATTTGGAGAGGGATTTGAAAAGTTTCAATGGGAATGGGAAGAATTGGGACAAAAATTGGAAAATTTTTAAGGGACTTTGAAAAAATTTCAACTGGAATTTTAGCAATTTTTTGACGTGAAATTGTAAACATGTGGACATGGATTTTGAAAATTCTAGAGAGAATTTTAAAAGCTTCAACAGAATTTCAACAATTTTGAGAGGGATTTGAAAAGTTTCAATGGGAATGGGAAGAATTGGGACAAAAATTGGAAAATTTTTAAGGGACTTTGAAAAAATTTCAACTGGAATTTTAGCCATTTTTTGACGTGAAATTGTAAACATGTGGACATGGATTTTGAAACTTCTAGAGAGAATTTTAAAAGCTTCAACAGAATTTCAACAATTTTGAGAGGGATTTGAAAAGTTTCAATGGGAATGGGAAGAATTGGGACAAAAATTGGAAAATTTTTAAGGGACTTTGAAAAAATTTCAACTGGAATTTTAGCCATTTTCTGACGTGAAATTGTAAACATGTTGAAGTGGATTTTGAAAATTCTAGAGAGAATTTTAAAAGCTTCAACAGAATTTCAACAATTTTGAGAGGGATTTGAAAAGTTTCAATGGGAATGGGAAGAATTGGGACAAAAATTGGAAAATTTTTAAGGGACTTTGAAAAAATTTCAACTGGAATTTTAGCAATTTTTTGACGTGAAATTGTAAACATGTTGAAGTGGATTTTGAAAATTCTAGAGAGAATTTTAAAAGCTTCAACAGAATTTCAACAATTTTGAGAGGGATTTGAAAAGTTTCAATGGGAATGGGAAGAATTGGGACAAAAATTGGAAAATTTTTAAGGGACTTTGAAAAAATTTCAACTGGTATTTTAGCCATTTTTTGACGTGAAATTGTAAACATGTGGACATGGATTTTGAAACTTCTAGAGAGAATTTTAAAAGCTTCAACAGAATTTCAACAATTTTGAGAGGGATTTGAAAAGTTTCAATGGGAATGGGAAGAATTGGGACAAAAATTGGAAAATTTTTCAGGGACTTTGAAAAAATTGCAACTGGAATTTTAGCAATTTTTTGACGTGAAATTGTAAACATGTTGAAGTGGATTTTGAAAATTCTAGAGAGAATTTTAAAAGCTTCAACAGAATTTCAACAATTTTGAGAGAGATTTGAAAAGTTTCAATGGGAATGGGAAGAATTGGGACAAAAATTGGAAAATTTTTAAGGGACTTTGAAAAAATTTCAACTGGAATTTTAGCCATTTTTTGACGTGAAATTGTAAACATGTGGACATGGATTTTGAAAATTCTAGAGAGAATTTTAAAAGCTTCAACAGAATTTCAACAATTTTGAGAGGGATTTGAAAAGTTTCAATGGGAATGGGAAGAATTGGGACAAAAATTGGAAAATATTTAAGGGACTTTGAAAAAATTTCAACTGGAATTTTAGCAATTTTTTGACGTGAAATCGTAAACATGTTGAAGTAGATTTTGAAAATTCTAGAGAGAATTTTAAAAGCTTCAACAGAATTTCAACAATTTTGAGAGGGATTTGAAAAGTTTCAATGGGAATGGGAAGAATTGGGACAAAAATTGGAAAATTTTTAAGGGACTTTGAAAAAATTTCAACTGGAATTTTAGCAATTTTTTGACGTGAAATTGTAAACATGTGGACATGGATTTTGAAACTTCTAGAGAGAATTTTAAAAGCTTCAACAGAATTTCAACAATTTTGAGAGGGATTTGAAAAGTTTCAATGGGAATGGGAAGAATTGGGACAAAAATTGGAAAATTTTTAAGGGACTTTGAAAAAATTTCAACTGGAATTTTAGCAATTTGGACGTGAAATTGTAAACATGTGGACATGGATTTTGAAACTTCTAGAGAGAATTTTTAAAGCTTCAACAGAATTTCAACAATTTGGAGAGGGATTTGAAAAGTTTCAATGGGAATGGGAAGAATTGGGACAAAAATTGGAAAATTTTTAAGGGACTTTGAAAAAATTGCAACTGGAATTTTAGCAATTTTTTGACGTGAAATTGTAAACATGTGGACATGGATTTTGAAAATTCTAGAGGGAATTTTAAAAGCTTCAAGAGAATTTCAACAATTTGGAGAGGGATTTGAAAAGTTTCAATGGGAATGGGAAGAATTGGGACAAAAATTGGAAAATTTTTAAGGGACTTTGAAAAAATTTCAACTGGAATTTTAGCAACTTTTTGACGTGAAATTGTAAACATGTGGACATGGATTTTGAAACTTCTAGAGAGAATTTTAAAAGCTTCAACAGAATTTCAACAATTTGGAGAGGGATTTGAAAAGTTTCAATGGGAATGGGAAGAATTGGGACAAAAATTGGAAAATTTTTAAGGGACTTTGAAAAAATTTCAACTGGAATTTTAGCCATTTTTTGACGTGAAATTGTAAACATGTGGACATGGATTTTGAAAATTCTAGAGAGAATTTTAAAAGCTTCAACAGAATTTCAACAATTTTGAGAGGGATTTGAAAAGTTTCAATGGGAATGGGAAGAATTGGGACAAAAATTGGAAAATTTTTAAGGGACTTTGAAAAAATTTCAACTGGAATTTTAGCCATTTTTTGACGTGAAATTGTAAACATGTTGAAGTGGATTTTGAAAATTCTAGAGAGAATTTTAAAAGCTTCAACAGAATTTCAACAATTTTGAGAGGGATTTGAAAAGTTTCAATGGGAATGGGAAGAATTGGGACAAAAATTGGAAAATTTTTAAGGGACTTTGAAAAAATTTCAACTGGAATTTTAGCAATTTTTTGACGTGAAATTGTAAACATGTGGACATGGATTTTGAAAATTCTAGAGAGAATTTTAAAAGCTTCAACAGAATTTCAACAATTTTGAGAGGGATTTGAAAAGTTTCAATGGGAATGGGAAGAATTGGGACAAAAATTGGAAAATTTTTAAGGGACTTTGAAAAAATTTCAACTGGAATTTTAGCCATTTTCTGACGTGAAATTGTAAACATGTTGAAGTGGATTTTGAAAATTCTAGAGAGAATTTTAAAAGCTTCAACAGAATTTCAACAATTTTGAGAGGGATTTGAAAAGTTTCAATGGGAATGGGAAGAATTGGGACAAAAATTGGAAAATTTTTAAGGGACTTTGAAAAAATTTCAACTGGAATTTTAGCAATTTGGACGTGAAATTGTAAGCATGTGGACATGGATTTTGAAAATTCTAGAGAGAATTTTAAAAGCTTTAACAGAATTTCAACAATTTTGAGAGGGATTTGAAAAGTTTCAATGGGAATGGGAAGAATTGGGACAAAAATTGGAAAATTTTTAAGGGACTTTGAAAAAATTTCAACTGGAATTTTAGCAATTTTTTGACGTGAAATTGTAAACATGTTGAAGTGGATTTTGAAAATTCTAGAGAGAATTTTAAAAGCTTCAACAGAATTTCAACAATTTTGAGAGGGATTTGAAAAGTTTCAATGGGAATGGGAAGAATTGGGACAAAAATTGGAAAATTTTGAAGGGACTTTGAAAAAATTTCAACTGGAATTTTAGCAATTTGGACGTGAAATTGTAAACATGTGGACATGGATTTTGAAACTTCTAGAGAGAATTTTAAAAGCTTCAACAGAATTTCAACAATTTTGAGAGGGATTTGAAAAGTTTCAATGGGAATGGGAAGAATTGGGACAAAAATTGGAAAATTTTTAAGGGACTTTGAAAAAATTTCAACTGGAATTTTAGCAATTTTTTGACGTGAAATTGTAAACATGTGGACATGGATTTTGAAAATTCTAGAGAGAATTTTAAAAGCTTCAACAGAATTTCAACAATTTGGAGAGGGATTTGAAAAGTTTCAATGGGAATGGGAAGAATTGGGACAAAAATTGGAAAATTTTTAAGGGACTTTGAAAAAATTTCAACTGGAATTTTAGCCATTTTTTGACGTGAAATTGTAAACATGTGGACATGGATTTTGAAAATTCTAGAGAGAATTTTAAAAGCTTCAACAGAATTTCAACAATTTGGAGAGGGATTTGAAAAGTTTCAATGGGAATGGGAAGAATTGGGACAAAAATTGGAAAATTTTTAAGGGACTTTGAAAAAATTTCAACTGGAATTTTAGAAATTTTTTGACGTGAAATCGTAAACATGTGGACATGGATTTTGAAAATTCTAGAGAGAATTTTAAAAGCTTCAAGAGAATTTCAACAATTTGGAGAGGGATTTGAAAAGTTTCAATGGGAATGGGAAGAATTGGGACAAAAATTGGAAAATTTTTAAGGGACTTTGAAAAAATTTCAACTGGAATTTTAGCAATTTTTTGACGTGAAATTGTAAACATGTGGACATGGATTTTGAAAATTCTAGAGAGAATTTTAAAAGCTTCAACAGAATTTCAACAATTTTGAGAGGGATTTGAAAAGTTTCAATGGGAATGGGAAGAATTGGGACAAAAATTGGAAAATTTTGAAGGGACTTTGAAAAAATTTCAACTGGAATTTTAGCCATTTTTTGACGTGAAATTGTAAACATGTGGACATGGATTTTGAAAATTCTAGAGAGAATTTTAAAAGCTTCAACAGAATTTCAACAATTTTGAGAGGGATTTGAAAAGTTTCAATGGGAATGGGAAGAATTGGGACAAAAATTGGAAAATTTTTAAGGGACTTTGAAAAAATTTCAACTGGAATTTTAGCCATTTTCTGACGTGAAATTGTAAACATGTTGAAGTGGATTTTGAAAATTCTAGAGAGAATTTTAAAAGCTTCAACAGAATTTCAACAATTTTGAGAGGGATTTGAAAAGTTTCAATGGGAATGGGAAGAATTGGGACAAAAATTGGAAAATTTTTAAGGGACTTTGAAAAAATTTCAACTGGAATTTTAGCAATTTGGACGTGAAATTGTAAGCATGTGGACATGGATTTTGAAAATTCTAGAGAGAATTTTAAAAGCTTCAACAGAATTTCAACAATTTTGAGAGGGATTTGAAAAGTTTCAATGGGAATGGGAAGAATTGGGACAAAAATTGGAAAATTTTTAAGGGACTTTGAAAAAATTTCAACTGGTATTTTAGCCATTTTTTGACGTGAAATTGTAAACATGTGGACATGGATTTTGGAACTTCTAGAGAGAATTTTAAAAGCTTCAACAGAATTTCAACAATTTTGAGAGGGATTTGAAAAGTTTCAATGGGAATGGGAAGAATTGGGACAAAAATTGGAAAATTTTTCAGGGACTTTGAAAAAATTGCAACTGGAATTTTAGCAATTTTTTGACGTGAAATTGTAAACATGTTGAAGTGGATTTTGAAAATTCTAGAGAGAATTTTAAAAGCTTCAACAGAATTTCAACAATTTTGAGAGAGATTTGAAAAGTTTCAATGGGAATGGGAAGAATTGGGACAAAAATTGGAAAATTTTTAAGGGACTTTGAAAAAATTTCAACTGGAATTTTAGCAATTTTTTGACGTGAAATTGTAAACATGTTGAAGTGGATTTTGAAAATTCTAGAGAGAATTTTAAAAGCTTCAACAGAATTTCAACAATTTTGAGAGGGATTTGAAAAGTTTCAATGGGAATGGGAAGAATTGGGACAAAAATTGGAAAATATTTAAGGGACTTTGAAAAAATTTCAACTGGAATTTTAGCAATTTTTTGACGTGAAATCGTAAACATGTTGAAGTAGATTTTGAAAATTCTAGAGAGAATTTTAAAAGCTTCAACAGAATTTCAACAATTTTGAGAGGGATTTGAAAAGTTTCAATGGGAATGGGAAGAATTGGGACAAAAATTGGAAAATTTTTAAGGGACTTTGAAAAAATTGCAACTGGAATTTTAGCAATTTTTTGACGTGAAATTGTAAACATGTTGGAGTGGATTTTGAAAATTCTAGAGAGAATTTTAAAAGCTTCAACAGAATTTCAACAATTTTGAGAGGGATTTGAAAAGTTTCAATGGGAATGGGAAGAATTGGGACAAAAATTGGAAAATTTTTAAGGGACTTTGAAAAAATTTCAACTGGAATTTTAGCAATTTTTTGACGTGAAATTGTAAACATGTGGACATGGATTTTGAAAATTCTAGAGAGAATTTTAAAAGCTTCAACAGAATTTCAACAATTTGGAGAGGGATTTGAAAAGTTTCAATGGGAATGGGAAGAATTGGGACAAAAATTGGAAAATTTTTAAGGGACTTTGAAAAAATTTCAACTGGAATTTTAGCCATTTTTTGACGTGAAATTGTAAACATGTTGAAGTGGATTTTGAAAATTCTAGAGAGAATTTTAAAAGCTTCAACAGAATTTCAACAATTTGGAGAGGGATTTGAAAAGTTTCAATGGGAATGGGAAGAATTGGGACAAAAATTGGAAAATTTTTAAGGGACTTTGAAAAAATTTCAACTGGAATTTTAGAAATTTTTTGACGTGAAATCGTAAACATGTGGACATGGATTTTGAAAATTCTAGAGAGAATTTTAAAAGCTTCAACAGAATTTCAACAATTTGGAGAGGGATTTGAAAAGTTTCAATGGGAATGGGAAGAATTGGGACAAAAATTGGAAAATTTTTAAGGGACTTTGAAAAAATTTCAACTGGAATTTTAGCAATTTTTTGACGTGAAATTGTAAACATGTGGACATGGATTTTGAAAATTCTAGAGAGAATTTTAAAAGCTTCAACAGAATTTCAACAATTTTGAGAGGGATTTGAAAAGTTTCAATGGGAATGGGAAGAATTGGGACAAAAATTGGAAAATTTTTAAGGGACTTTGAAAAAATTTCAACTGGAATTTTAGCCATTTTTTGACGTGAAATTGTAAACATGTGGACATGGATTTTGAAACTTCTAGAGAGAATTTTAAAAGCTTCAACAGAATTTCAACAATTTTGAGAGGGATTTGAAAAGTTTCAATGGGAATGGGAAGAATTGGGACAAAAATTGGAAAATTTTTAAGGGACTTTGAAAAAATTTCAACTGGAATTTTAGCCATTTTCTGACGTGAAATTGTAAACATGTTGAAGTGGATTTTGAAAATTCTAGAGAGAATTTTAAAAGCTTCAACAGAATTTCAACAATTTTGAGAGGGATTTGAAAAGTTTCAATGGGAATGGGAAGAATTGGGACAAAAATTGGAAAATTTTTAAGGGACTTTGAAAAAATTTCAACTGGAATTTTAGCAATTTTTTGACGTGAAATTGTAAACATGTTGAAGTGGATTTTGAAAATTCTAGAGAGAATTTTAAAAGCTTCAACAGAATTTCAACAATTTTGAGAGGGATTTGAAAAGTTTCAATGGGAATGGGAAGAATTGGGACAAAAATTGGAAAATTTTTAAGGGACTTTGAAAAAATTTCAACTGGTATTTTAGCCATTTTTTGACGTGAAATTGTAAACATGTGGACATGGATTTTGAAACTTCTAGAGAGAATTTTAAAAGCTTCAACAGAATTTCAACAATTTTGAGAGGGATTTGAAAAGTTTCAATGGGAATGGGAAGAATTGGGACAAAAATTGGAAAATTTTTCAGGGACTTTGAAAAAATTGCAACTGGAATTTTAGCAATTTTTTGACGTGAAATTGTAAACATGTTGAAGTGGATTTTGAAAATTCTAGAGAGAATTTTAAAAGCTTCAACAGAATTTCAACAATTTTGAGAGAGATTTGAAAAGTTTCAATGGGAATGGGAAGAATTGGGACAAAAATTGGAAAATTTTTAAGGGACTTTGAAAAAATTTCAACTGGAATTTTAGCCATTTTTTGACGTGAAATTGTAAACATGTGGACATGGATTTTGAAAATTCTAGAGAGAATTTTAAAAGCTTCAACAGAATTTCAACAATTTTGAGAGGGATTTGAAAAGTTTCAATGGGAATGGGAAGAATTGGGACAAAAATTGGAAAATATTTAAGGGACTTTGAAAAAATTTCAACTGGAATTTTAGCAATTTTTTGACGTGAAATCGTAAACATGTTGAAGTAGATTTTGAAAATTCTAGAGAGAATTTTAAAAGCTTCAACAGAATTTCAACAATTTTGAGAGGGATTTGAAAAGTTTCAATGGGAATGGGAAGAATTGGGACAAAAATTGGAAAATTTTTAAGGGACTTTGAAAAAATTTCAACTGGAATTTTAGCAATTTTTTGACGTGAAATTGTAAACATGTTGGAGTGGATTTTGAAAATTCTAGAGAGAATTTTAAAAGCTTCAACAGAATTTCAACAATTTTGAGAGGGATTTGAAAAGTTTCAATGGGAATGGGAAGAATTGGGACAAAAATTGGAAAATTTTTAAGGGACTTTGAAAAAATTTCAACTGGAATTTTAGCAATTTGGACGTGAAATTGTAAACATGTGGACATGGATTTTGAAACTTCTAGAGAGAATTTTTAAAGCTTCAACAGAATTTCAACAATTTGGAGAGGGATTTGAAAAGTTTCAATGGGAATGGGAAGAATTGGGACAAAAATTGGAAAATTTTTAAGGGACTTTGAAAAAATTGCAACTGGAATTTTAGCAATTTTTTGACGTGAAATTGTAAACATGTGGACATGGATTTTGAAAATTCTAGAGGGAATTTTAAAAGCTTCAAGAGAATTTCAACAATTTGGAGAGGGATTTGAAAAGTTTCAATGGAATGGGAAGAATTGGGACAAAAATTGGAAAATTTTTAAGGGACTTTGAAAAAATTTCAACTGGAATTTTAGCAACTTTTTGACGTGAAATTGTAAACATGTGGACATGGATTTTGAAACTTCTAGAGAGAATTTTAAAAG
Organism: Streptopelia decaocto; assembly: GCF_964273445.1. Classification (NCBI taxonomy): domain Eukaryota; kingdom Metazoa; phylum Chordata; class Aves; order Columbiformes; family Columbidae; genus Streptopelia; species Streptopelia decaocto. The sequence goes on along the minus strand of NW_028117205.1, from coordinate 66,969 downwards.
CTTCAACAGAATTTCAACAATTTGGAGAGGGATTTGAAAAGTTTCAATGGGAATGGGAAGAATTGGGACAAAAATTGGAAAATTTTTAAGGGACTTTGAAAAAATTTCAACTGGAATTTTAGCCATTTTTTGACGTGAAATTGTAAACATGTGGACATGGATTTTGAAAATTCTAGAGAGAATTTTAAAAGCTTCAACAGAATTTCAACAATTTTGAGAGGGATTTGAAAGTTTCAATGGGAATGGGAAGAATTGGGACAAAAATTGGAAAATTTTTAAGGGACTTTGAAAAAATTTCAACTGGAATTTTAGCCATTTTTTGACGTGAAATTGTAAACATGTTGAAGTGGATTTTGAAAATTCTAGAGAGAATTTTAAAAGCTTCAACAGAATTTCAACAATTTTGAGAGGGATTTGAAAAGTTTCAATGGGAATGGGAAGAATTGGGACAAAAATTGGAAAATTTTTAAGGGACTTTGAAAAAATTTCAACTGGAATTTTAGCAATTTTTTGACGTGAAATTGTAAACATGTGGACATGGATTTTGAAAATTCTAGAGAGAATTTTAAAAGCTTCAACAGAATTTCAACAATTTTGAGAGGGATTTGAAAAGTTTCAATGGGAATGGGAAGAATTGGGACAAAAATTGGAAAATTTTTAAGGGACTTTGAAAAAATTTCAACTGGAATTTTAGCCATTTTCTGACGTGAAATTGTAAACATGTTGAAGTGGATTTTGAAAATTCTAGAGAGAATTTTAAAAGCTTCAACAGAATTTCAACAATTTTGAGAGGGATTTGAAAAGTTTCAATGGGAATGGGAAGAATTGGGACAAAAATTGGAAAATTTTTAAGGGACTTTGAAAAAATTTCAACTGGAATTTTAGCAATTTGGACGTGAAATTGTAAGCATGTGGACATGGATTTTGAAAATTCTAGAGAGAATTTTAAAAGCTTTAACAGAATTTCAACAATTTTGAGAGGGATTTGAAAAGTTTCAATGGGAATGGGAAGAATTGGGACAAAAATTGGAAAATTTTTAAGGGACTTTGAAAAAATTTCAACTGGAATTTTAGCAATTTTTTGACGTGAAATTGTAAACATGTTGAAGTGGATTTTGAAAATTCTAGAGAGAATTTTAAAAGCTTCAACAGAATTTCAACAATTTTGAGAGGGATTTGAAAAGTTTCAATGGGAATGGGAAGAATTGGGACAAAAATTGGAAAATTTTTAAGGGACTTTGAAAAAATTTCAACTGGAATTTTAGCAATTTGGACGTGAAATTGTAAACATGTGGACATGGATTTTGAAACTTCTAGAGAGAATTTTAAAAGCTTCAACAGAATTTCAACAATTTTGAGAGGGATTTGAAAAGTTTCAATGGGAATGGGAAGAATTGGGACAAAAATTGGAAAATTTTTAAGGGACTTTGAAAAAATTTCAACTGGAATTTTAGCAATTTTTTGACGTGAAATTGTAAACATGTGGACATGGATTTTGAAAATTCTAGAGAGAATTTTAAAAGCTTCAACAGAATTTCAACAATTTGGAGAGGGATTTGAAAAGTTTCAATGGGAATGGGAAGAATTGGGACAAAAATTGGAAAATTTTTAAGGGACTTTGAAAAAATTTCAACTGGAATTTTAGCCATTTTTTGACGTGAAATTGTAAACATGTGGACATGGATTTTGAAAATTCTAGAGAGAATTTTAAAAGCTTCAACAGAATTTCAACAATTTGGAGAGGGATTTGAAAAGTTTCAATGGGAATGGGAAGAATTGGGACAAAAATTGGAAAATTTTTAAGGGACTTTGAAAAAATTTCAACTGGAATTTTAGAAATTTTTTGACGTGAAATCGTAAACATGTGGACATGGATTTTGAAAATTCTAGAGAGAATTTTAAAAGCTTCAAGAGAATTTCAACAATTTGGAGAGGGATTTGAAAAGTTTCAATGGGAATGGGAAGAATTGGGACAAAAATTGGAAAATTTTTAAGGGACTTTGAAAAAATTTCAACTGGAATTTTAGCAATTTTTTGACGTGAAATTGTAAACATGTGGACATGGATTTTGAAAATTCTAGAGAGAATTTTAAAAGCTTCAACAGAATTTCAACAATTTTGAGAGGGATTTGAAAAGTTTCAATGGGAATGGGAAGAATTGGGACAAAAATTGGAAAATTTTGAAGGGACTTTGAAAAAATTTCAACTGGAATTTTAGCCATTTTTTGACGTGAAATTGTAAACATGTGGACATGGATTTTGAAAATTCTAGAGAGAATTTTAAAAGCTTCAACAGAATTTCAACAATTTTGAGAGGGATTTGAAAAGTTTCAATGGGAATGGGAAGAATTGGGACAAAAATTGGAAATTTTTAAGGGACTTTGAAAAAATTTCAACTGGAATTTTAGCCATTTTCTGACGTGAAATTGTAAACATGTTGAAGTGGATTTTGAAAATTCTAGAGAGAATTTTAAAAGCTTCAACAGAATTTCAACAATTTTGAGAGGGATTTGAAAAGTTTCAATGGGAATGGGAAGAATTGGGACAAAAATTGGAAAATTTTTAAGGGACTTTGAAAAAATTTCAACTGGAATTTTAGCAATTTGGACGTGAAATTGTAAGCATGTGGACATGGATTTTGAAAATTCTAGAGAGAATTTTAAAAGCTTCAACAGAATTTCAACAATTTTGAGAGGGATTTGAAAAGTTTCAATGGGAATGGGAAGAATTGGGACAAAAATTGGAAAATTTTTAAGGGACTTTGAAAAAATTTCAACTGGTATTTTAGCCATTTTTTGACGTGAAATTGTAAACATGTGGACATGGATTTTGGAACTTCTAGAGAGAATTTTAAAAGCTTCAACAGAATTTCAACAATTTTGAGAGGGATTTGAAAAGTTTCAATGGGAATGGGAAGAATTGGGACAAAAATTGGAAAATTTTTCAGGGACTTTGAAAAAATTGCAACTGGAATTTTAGCAATTTTTTGACGTGAAATTGTAAACATGTTGAAGTGGATTTTGAAAATTCTAGAGAGAATTTTAAAAGCTTCAACAGAATTTCAACAATTTTGAGAGAGATTTGAAAAGTTTCAATGGGAATGGGAAGAATTGGGACAAAAATTGGAAAATTTTTAAGGGACTTTGAAAAAATTTCAACTGGAATTTTAGCAATTTTTTGACGTGAAATTGTAAACATGTTGAAGTGGATTTTGAAAATTCTAGAGAGAATTTTAAAAGCTTCAACAGAATTTCAACAATTTTGAGAGGGATTTGAAAAGTTTCAATGGGAATGGGAAGAATTGGGACAAAAATTGGAAAATATTTAAGGGACTTTGAAAAAATTTCAACTGGAATTTTAGCAATTTTTTGACGTGAAATCGTAAACATGTTGAAGTAGATTTTGAAAATTCTAGAGAGAATTTTAAAAGCTTCAACAGAATTTCAACAATTTTGAGAGGGATTTGAAAAGTTTCAATGGGAATGGGAAGAATTGGGACAAAAATTGGAAAATTTTTAAGGGACTTTGAAAAAATTGCAACTGGAATTTTAGCAATTTTTTGACGTGAAATTGTAAACATGTTGGAGTGGATTTTGAAAATTCTAGAGAGAATTTTAAAAGCTTCAACAGAATTTCAACAATTTGAGAGGGATTTGAAAAGTTTCAATGGGAATGGGAAGAATTGGGACAAAAATTGGAAAATTTTTAAGGGACTTTGAAAAAATTTCAACTGGAATTTTAGCAATTTTTTGACGTGAAATTGTAAACATGTGGACATGGATTTTGAAAATTCTAGAGAGAATTTTAAAAGCTTCAACAGAATTTCAACGATTTGGAGAGGGATTTGAAAAGTTTCAATGGGAATGGGAAGAATTGGGACAAAAATTGGAAAATTTTTAAGGGACTTTGAAAAAATTTCAACTGGAATTTTAGCAATTTTTTGACGTGAAATTGTAAACATGTGGACATGGATTTTGAAAATTCTAGAGAGAATTTTAAAAGCTTCAACAGAATTTCAACAATTTTGAGAGGGATTTGAAAAGTTTCAATGGGAATGGGAAGAATTGGGACAAAAATTGGAAAATTTTTCAGGGACTTTGAAAAAATTTCAACTGGAATTTTAGCCATTTTTTGACGTGAAATTGTAAAGATGTGGACATGGATTTTGAAAATTCTAGAGAGAATTTTAAAAGCTTCAACAGAATTTCAACAATTTGGAGAGGGATTTGAAAAGTTTCAATGGGAATGGGAAGAATTGGGACAAAAATTGGAAAATTTTTAAGGGACTTTGAAAAAATTTCAACTGGAATTTTAGCCATTTTTTGAAGTGAAATTGTAAACATGTGGACATGGATTTTGAAAATTCTAGAGAGAATTTTAAAAGCTTCAACAGAATTTCAACAATTTTGAGAGGGATTTGAAAAGTTTCAATGGGAATGGGAAGAATTGGGACAAAAATTGGAAAATTTTTAAGGGACTTTGAAAAAATTTCAACTGGAATTTTAGCAATTTTTTGACGTGAAATTGTAAACATGTGGCCATGGATTTTGAAAATTCTAGAGAGAATTTTAAAAGCTTCAAGAGAATTTCAACAATTTGGAGAGGGATTTGAAAAGTTTCAATGGGAATGGGAAGAATTGGGACAAAAATTGGAAAATATTTAAGGGACTTTGAAAAAATTTCAACTGGAATTTTAGCAATTTTTTGACGTGAAATCGTAAACATGTTGAAGTGGATTTTGAAAATTCTAGAGAGAATTTTAAAAGCTTCAAGAGAATTTCAACAATTTGGAGAGGGATTTGAAAAGTTTCAATGGGAATGGGAAGAATTGGGACAAAAATTGGAAAATTTTTAAGGGACTTTGAAAAAATTTCAACTGGAATTTTAGCCATTTTTTGACGTGAAATTGTAAACATGTGGACATGGATTTTGAAAATTCTAGAGGGAATTTTAAAAGCTTCAACAGAATTTCAACAATTTGGAGAGGGATTTGAAAAGTTTCAATGGGAATGGGAAGAATTGGGACAAAAATTGGAAAATTTTTAAGGGACTTTGAAAAAATTTCAACTGGAATTTTAGCAATTTGGACGTGAAATTGTAAACATGTGGACATGGATTTTGAAACTTCTAGAGAGAATTTTAAAAGCTTCAACAGAATTTCAACAATTTGGAGAGGGATTTGAAAAGTTTCAATGGGAATGGGAAGAATTGGGACAAAAATTGGAAAATTTTTAAGGGACTTTGAAAAAATTTCAACTGGAATTTTAGCAATTTTTTGACGTGAAATTGTAAACATGTGGACATGGATTTTGAAAATTCTAGAGAGAATTTTAAAAGCTTCAACAGAATTTCAACAATTTGGAGAGGGATTTGAAAAGTTTCAATGGGAATGGGAAGAATTGGGACAAAAATTGGAAAATTTTTAAGGGACTTTGAAAAAATTTCAACTGGTATTTTAGCCATTTTTGACGTGAAATTGTAAACATGTGGACATGGATTTTGAAAATTATAGAGAGAATTTTAAAAGCTTCAACAGAATTTCAACAATTTGGAGAGGGATTTGAAAAGTTTCAATGGGAATGGGAAGAATTGGGACAAAAATTGGAAAATTTTTAAGGGACTTTGAAAAAATTGCAGCTGGAATTTTAGCAATTTTTTGACGTGAAATTGTAAACATGTGGACATGGATTTTGAAAATTCTAGAGAGAATTTTAAAAGCTTCAACAGAATTTCAACAATTTTGAGAGGGATTTGAAAAGTTTCAATGGGAATGGGAAGAATTGGGACAAAAATTGGAAAATTTTTAAGGGACTTTGAAAAATTTCAACTGGAATTTTAGCAATTTGGACGTGAAATTGTAAACATGTGGACATGGATTTTGAAAATTCTAGAGAGAATTTTAAAAGCTTCAAGAGAATTCCAACAATTTTGAGAGGGATTTGAAAAGTTTCAATGGGAATGGGAAGAATTGGGACAAAAATTGGAAAATTTTTAAGGGACTTTGAAAAAATTTCAACTGGAATTTTAGCAATTTTTTGACGTGAAATTGTAAACATGTGGACATGGATTTTGAAAATTCTAGAGAGAATTTTAAAAGCTTCAACAGAATTTCAACAATTTTGAGAGGGATTTGAAAAGTTTCAATGGGAATGGGAAGAATTGGGACAAAAATTGGAAAATTTTTAAGGGACTTTTAAAAAATTTCAACTGGAATTTTAGCAATTTTTTGACGTGAAATTGTAAACATGTGGCCATGGATTTGGAAAATTCTAGAGAGAATTTTAAAAGCTTCAAGAGAATTTCAACAATTTTGAGAGGGATTTGAAAAGTTTCAATGGGAATGGGAAGAATTGGGACAAAAATTGGAAAATTTTTAAGGGACTTTGAAAAAATTTCAACTGGAATTTTAGCCATTTTTTTGATGTGAAATTGTAAACATGTTGAAGTGGATTTTGAAAATTCTAGAGAGAATTTTAAAAGCTTCAACAGAATTTCAACAATTTTGAGAGGGATTTGAAAAGTTTCAATGGGAATGGGAAGAATTGGGACAAAAATTGGAAAATTTTTCAGGGACTTTGAAAAAATTGCAACTGGAATTTTAGCAATTTTTGACGTGAAATTGTAAACATGTGGACATGGATTTTGAAAATTCTAGAGAGAATTTTAAAAGCTTCAACAGAATTTCAACAATTTGGAGAGGGATTTGAAAAGTTTCAATGGGAATGGGAAGAATTGGGACAAAAATTGGAAAATATTTAAGGGACTTTGAAAAAATTTCAACTGGAATTTTAGCAATTTTTTGACGTGAAATTGTAAACATGTGGACATGGATTTTGAAAATTCTAGAGGGAATTTTAAAAGCTTCAAGAGAATTTCAACAATTTGGAGAGGGATTTGAAAAGCTTCAATGGGAATGGGAAGAATTGGGACAAAAATTGGAAAATTTTTAAGGGACTTTGAAAAAATTTCAACTGGAATTTTAGCCATTTTTTGACGTGAAATTGTAAACATGTGGACATGGATTTTGAAAATTCTAGAGGGAATTTTAAAAGCTTCAAGAGAATTTCAACAATTTGGAGAGGGATTTGAAAAGTTTCAATGGGAATGGGAAGAATTGGGACAAAAATTGGAAAATTTTTAAGGGACTTTGAAAAAATTTCAACTGGAATTTTAGCAATTTTTTGACGTGAAATTGTAAACATGTGGACATGGATTTTGAAAATTCTAGAGAGAATTTTAAAAGCTTCAACAGAATTTCAACAATTTTGAGAGGGATTTGAAAAGTTTCAATGGGAATGGGAAGAATTGGGACAAAATTTGGAAAATTTTTAAGGGACTTTGAAAAAATTTCAACTGGAATTTTAGCCATTTTTTGACGTGAAATTGTAAACATGTGGCCATGGATTTGGAAAATTCTAGAGAGAATTTTAAAAGCTTCAAGAGAATTTCAACAATTTTGAGAGGGATTTGAAAAGTTTCAATGGGAATGGGAAGAATTGGGACAAAAATTGGAAAATTTTTAAGGGACTTTGAAAAAATTTCAACTGGAATTTTAGCCATTTTTTGATGTGAAATTGTAAACATGTTGAAGTGGATTTTGAAAATTCTAGAGAGAATTTTAAAAGCTTCAACAGAATTTCAACAATTTTGAGAGGGATTTGAAAAGTTTCAATGGGAATGGGAAGAATTGGGACAAAAATTGGAAAATTTTTAAGGGACTTTGAAAAAATTGCAACTGGAATTTTAGCCATTTTTTGACGTGAAATTGTAAACATGTGGACATGGATTTTGAAAATTCTAGAGAGAATTTTAAAAGCTTCAACAGAATTTCAACAATTTGGAGAGGGATTTGAAAAGTTTCAATGGGAATGGGAAGAATTGGGACAAAAATTGGAAAATATTTAAGGGACTTTGAAAAAATTTCAACTGGAATTTTAGCAATTTTTTGACGTGAAATTGTAAACATGTGGACATGGATTTTGAAAATTCTAGAGGGAATTTTAAAAGCTTCAAGAGAATTTCAACAATTTGGAGAGGGATTTGAAAAGCTTCAATGGGAATGGGAAGAATTGGGACAAAAATTGGAAAATTTTTAAGGGACTTTGAAAAAATTTCAACTGGAATTTTAGCCATTTTTTGACGTGAAATTGTAAACATGTGGACATGGATTTTGAAAATTCTAGAGGGAATTTTAAAAGCTTCAAGAGAATTTCAACAATTTGGAGAGGGATTTGAAAAGTTTCAATGGGAATGGGAAGAATTGGGACAAAAATTGGAAAATTTTTAAGGGACTTTGAAAAAATTTCAACTGGAATTTTAGCAATTTTTTGACGTGAAATTGTAAACATGTGGACATGGATTTTGAAAATTCTAGAGAGAATTTTAAAAGCTTCAAGAGAATTTCAACAATTTTGAGAGGGATTTGAAAAGTTTCAATGGGGAATGGGAAGAATTGGGACAAAAATTGGAAAATTTTTCAGGGACTTTGAAAAAATTGCAACTGGAATTTTAGCAATTTTTTGACGTGAAATTGTAAACATGTGGACATGGATTTTGAAAATTCTAGAGAGAATTTTAAAAGCTTCAACAGAATTTCAACAATTTTGAGAGGGATTTGAAAAGTTTCAATGGGAATGGGAAGAATTGGGACAAAAATTGGAAAATTTTTAAGGGACTTTGAAAAAATTTCAACTGGAATTTTAGCCATTTTTTGATGTGAAATTGTAAACATGTGGACATGGATTTTGAAAATTCTAGAGAGAATTTTAAAAGCTTCAACAGAATTTCAACAATTTTGAGAGGGATTTGAAAAGTTTCAATGGGAATGGGAAGAATTGGGACAAAAATTGGAAAATTTTTAAGGGACTTTGAAAAAATTGCAACTGGAATTTTAGCAATTTGGACGTGAAATTGTAAACATGTGGACATGGATTTTGAAACTTCTAGAGAGAATTTTAAAAGCTTCAACAGAATTCCAACAATTTTGAGAGGGATTTGAAAAGTTTCAATGGGAATGGGAAGAATTGGGACAAAAATTGGAAAATTTTGAAGGGACTTTGAAAAAATTTCAACTGGAATTTTAGCAATTTTTTGACGTGAAATTGTAAACATGTGGACATGGATTTTGAAAATTCTAGAGAGAATTTTAAAAGCTTCAAGAGAATTTCAACAATTTGGAGAGGGATTTGAAAAGCTTCAATGGGAATGGGAAGAATTGGGACAAAAATTGGAAAATTTTTAAGGGACTTTGAAAAAATTTCAACTGGAATTTTAGCCATTTTTTGACGTGAAATTGTAAACATGTGGACATGGATTTTGAAAATTCTAGAGGGAATTTTAAAAGCTTCAAGAGAATTTCAACAATTTGGAGAGGGATTTGAAAAGTTTCAATGGGAATGGGAAGAATTGGGACAAAAATTGGAAAATTTTTAAGGGACTTTGAAAAAATTTCAACTGGAATTTTAGCAATTTTTTGACGTGAAATTGTAAACATGTGGACATGGATTTTGAAACTTCTAGAGAGAATTTTAAAAGCTTCAACAGAATTTCAACAATTTGGAGAGGGATTTGAAAAGTTTCAATGGGAATGGGAAGAATTGGGACAAAAATTGGAAAATTTTTAAGGGACTTTGAAAAATTTCAACTGGAATTTTAGCCATTTGGACGTGAAATTGTAAACATGTGGACATGGATTTTGAAAATTCTAGAGAGAATTTTAAAAGCTTCAACAGAATTCCAAACAGTTTTGAGAGGGATTTGAAAAGTTTCAATGGGAATGGGAAGAATTGGGACAAAAATTGGAAAATTTTTAAGGGACTTTGAAAAAATTTCAACTGGAATTTTAGCAATTTTTTGACGTGAAATTGTAAACATGTGGACATGGATTTTGAAAATTCTAGAGAGAATTTTAAAAGCGTCAAGAGAATTTCAACAATTTGGAGAGGGATTTGAAAAGTTTCAATGGGAATGGGAAGAATTGGGACAAAAATTGGAAAATTTTTCAGGGACTTTGAAAAAATTTCAACTGGAATTTTAGCCATTTTTTGACGTGAAATTGTAAACATGTGGACATGGATTTTGAAACTTCTAGAGAGAATTTTAAAAGCTTCAACAGAATTTCAACAATTTGGAGAGGGATTTGAAAAGTTTCAATGGGAATGGGAAGAATTGGGACAAAAATTGGAAAATTTTTAAGGGACTTTGAAAAAATTTCAACTGGAATTTTAGCAATTTGGACGTGAAATTGTAAGCATGTGGACATGGATTTTGAAAATTCTAGAGAGAATTTTAAAAGCTTCAACAGAATTTCAACAATTTTGAGAGGGATTTGAAAAGTTTCAATGGGAATGGGAAGAATTGGGACAAAAATTGGAAAATTTTTAAGGGACTTTGAAAAAATTTCAACTGGAATTTTAGCAATTTTTTGACGTGAAATTGTAAACATGTTGAAGTGGATTTTGAAAATTCTAGAGAGAATTTTAAAAGCTTCAACAGAATTTCAACAATTTTGAGAGGGATTTGAAAAGTTTCAATGGGAATGGGAAGAATTGGGACAAAAATTGGAAAATATTTAAGGGACTTTGAAAAATTTCAACTGGAATTTTAGCAATTTTTTGACGTGAAATCGTAAACATGTTGAAGTAGATTTTGAAAATTCTAGAGAGAATTTTAAAAGCTTCAACAGAATTTCAACAATTTGGAGAGGGATTTGAAAAGTTTCAATGGGAATGGGAAGAATTGGGACAAAAATTGGAAAATTTTTAAGGGACTTTGAAAAAATTTCAACTGGAATTTTAGCCATTTTTTGACGTGAAATTGTAAACATGTGGACATGGATTTTGAAAATTCTAGAGAGAATTTTAAAAGCTTCAACAGAATTTCAACAATTTTGAGAGGGATTTGAAAAGTTTCAATGGGAATGGGAAGAATTGGGACAAAAATTGGAAAATTTTTAAGGGACTTTGAAAAAATTTCAACTGGAATTTTAGCCATTTTTTGACGTGAAATTGTAAACATGTTGAAGTGGATTTTGAAAATTCTAGAGAGAATTTTAAAAGCTTCAACAGAATTTCAACAATTTTGAGAGGGATTTGAAAAGTTTCAATGGGAATGGGAAGAATTGGGACAAAAATTGGAAAATTTTTAAGGGACTTTGAAAAAATTGCAACTGGAATTTTAGCAATTTTTTGACGTGAAATTGTAAACATGTCGACATGGATTTTGAAAATTCTAGAGAGAATTTTAAAAGCTTCAACAGAATTTCAACAATTTTGAGAGGGATTTGAAAAGTTTCAATGGGAATGGGAAGAATTGGGACAAAAATTGGAAAATTTTTAAGGGACTTTGAAAAAATTTCAACTGGAATTTTAGCAATTTGGACGTGAAATTGTAAACATGTGGACATGGATTTTGAAAATTCTAGAGAGAATTTTAAAAGCTTCAAGAGAATTTCAACAATTTTGAGAGGGATTTGAAAAGTTTCAATGGGAATGGGAAGAATTGGGACAAAAATTGGAAAATTTTTAAGGGACTTTGAAAAAATTTCAACTGGAATTTTAGCAATTTTTTGACGTGAAATTGTAAACATGTGGACATGGATTTTGAAAATTCTAGAGAGAATTTTAAAAGCTTCAAGAGAATTTCAACAATTTGGAGAGGGATTTGAAAAGCTTCAATGGGAATGGGAAGAATTGGGACAAAAATTGGAAAATTTTTAAGGGACTTTGAAAAAATTTCAACTGGAATTTTAGCCATTTTTTGACGTGAAATTGTAAACATGTGGACATGGATTTTGAAAATTCTAGAGAGAATTTTAAAAGCTTCAACAGAATTCCAACAATTTTGAGAGGGATTTGAAAAGTTTCAATGGGAATGGGAAGAATTGGGACAAAAATTGGAAAATTTTTAAGGGACTTTGAAAAAATTTCAACTGGAATTTTAGCAATTTTTTGACGTGAAATTGTAAACATGTGGACATGGATTTTGAAAATTCTAGAGAGAATTTTAAAAGCTTCAACAGAATTTCAACAATTTTGAGAGGGATTTGAAAAGTTTCAATGGGAATGGGAAGAATTGGGACAAAAATTGGAAAATTTTTCAGGGACTTTGAAAAATTTCAACTGGAATTTTAGCCATTTTTTGACGTGAAATTGTAAAGATGTGGACATGGATTTTGAAAATTCTAGAGAGAATTTTAAAAGCTTCAACAGAATTTCAACAATTTGGAGAGGGATTTGAAAAGTTTCAATGGGAATGGGAAGAATTGGGACAAAAATTGGAAAATTTTTAAGGGACTTTGAAAAAATTTCAACTGGAATTTTAGCCATTTTTTGAAGTGAAATTGTAAACATGTGGACATGGATTTTGAAAATTCTAGAGAGAATTTTAAAAGCTTCAACAGAATTTCAACAATTTTGAGAGGGATTTGAAAAGTTTCAATGGGAATGGGAAGAATTGGGACAAAAATTGGAAAATTTTTTAAGGGACTTTGAAAAAATTTCAACTGGAATTTTAGCAATTTTTTGACGTGAAATTGTAAACATGTTGAAGTGGATTTTGAAAATTCTAGAGAGAATTTTAAAAGCTTCAAGAGAATTTCAACAATTTGGAGAGGGATTTGAAAAGTTTCAATGGGAATGGGAAGAATTGGGACAAAAATTGGAAAATATTTAAGGGACTTTGAAAAAATTTCAACTGGAATTTTAGCAATTTTTTGACGTGAAATCGTAAACATGTTGAAGTGGATTTTGAAAATTCTAGAGAGAATTTTAAAAGCTTCAAGAGAATTTCAACAATTTGGAGAGGGATTTGAAAAGTTTCAATGGGAATGGGAAGAATTGGGACAAAAATTGGAAAATTTTTAAGGGACTTTGAAAAAATTGCAACTGGAATTTTAGCCATTTTTTGACGTGAAATTGTAAACATGTTGGAGTGGATTTTGAAAATTCTAGAGAGAATTTTAAAAGCTTCAACAGAATTTCAACAATTTTGAGAGGGATTTGAAAAGTTTCAATGGGAATGGGAAGAATTGGGACAAAAATTGGAAAATTTTTAAGGGACTTTGAAAAAATTTCAACTGGAATTTTAGCAATTTGGACGTGAAATTGTAAACATGTGGACATGGATTTTGAAACTTCTAGAGAGAATTTTAAAAGCTTCAACAGAATTTCAACAATTTGGAGAGGGATTTGAAAAGTTTCAATGGGAATGGGAAGAATTGGGACAAAAATTGGAAAATTTTTAAGGGACTTTGAAAAAATTTCAACTGGAATTTTAGCAATTTTTTGACGTGAAATTGTAAACATGTGGACATGGATTTTGAAAATTCTAGAGAGAATTTTAAAAGCTTCAACAGAATTTCAACAATTTTGAGAGGGATTTGAAAAGTTTCAATGGGAATGGGAAGAATTGGGACAAAAATTGGAAAATTTTTAAGGGACTTTGAAAAAATTTCAACTGGTATTTTAGCCATTTTTTGACGTGAAATTGTAAACATGTGGACATGGATTTTGAAAATTATAGAGAGAATTTTAAAAGCTTCAACAGAATTTCAACAATTTGGAGAGGGATTTGAAAAGTTTCAATGGGAATGGGAAGAATTGGGACAAAAATTGGAAAATTTTTAAGGGACTTTGAAAAAATTGCAGCTGGAATTTTAGCAATTTTTTGACGTGAAATTGTAAACATGTGGACATGGATTTTGAAAATTCTAGAGAGAATTTTAAAAGCTTCAACAGAATTTCAACAATTTGGAGAGGGATTTGAAAAGTTTCAATGGGAATGGGAAGAATTGGGACAAAAATTGGAAAATTTTTAAGGGACTTTGAAAAAATTTCAACTGGAATTTTAGCAATTTGGACGTGAAATTGTAAACATGTGGACATGGATTTTGAAAATTCTAGAGAGAATTTTAAAAGCTTCAAGAGAATTCCAACAATTTTGAGAGGGATTTGAAAAGTTTCAATGGGAATGGGAAGAATTGGGACAAAAATTGGAAAATTTTTAAGGGACTTTGAAAAAATTTCAACTGGAATTTTAGCAATTTTTTGACGTGAAATTGTAAACATGTGGACATGGATTTTGAAAATTCTAGAGAGAATTTTAAAAGCTTCAACAGAATTTCAACAATTTTGAGAGGGATTTGAAAAGTTTCAATGGGAATGGGAAGAATTGGGACAAAAATTGGAAAATTTTTAAGGGACTTTTAAAAAATTTCAACTGGAATTTTAGCAATTTTTTGACGTGAAATTGTAAACATGTGGCCATGGATTTGGAAAATTCTAGAGAGAATTTTAAAAGCTTCAAGAGAATTTCAACAATTTTGAGAGGGATTTGAAAAGTTTCAATGGGAATGGGAAGAATTGGGACAAAAATTGGAAAATTTTTAAGGGACTTTGAAAAAATTTCAACTGGAATTTTAGCCATTTTTTGATGTGAAATTGTAAACATGTTGAAGTGGATTTTGAAAATTCTAGAGAGAATTTTAAAAGCTTCAAGAGAATTTCAACAATTTGGAGAGGGATTTGAAAAGTTTCAATGGGAATGGGAAGAATTGGGACAAAAATTGGAAAATTTTTCAGGGACTTTGAAAAAATTGCAACTGGAATTTTAGCAATTTTTTGACGTGAAATTGTAAACATGTGGACATGGATTTTGAAAATTCTAGAGAGAATTTTAAAAGCTTCAACAGAATTTCAACAATTTGGAGAGGGATTTGAAAAGTTTCAATGGGAATGGGAAGAATTGGGACAAAAATTGGAAAATATTTAAGGGACTTTGAAAAAATTTCAACTGGAATTTTAGCAATTTTTTGACGTGAAATTGTAAACATGTGGACATGGATTTTGAAAATTCTAGAGGGAATTTTAAAAGCTTCAAGAGAATTTCAACAATTTGGAGAGGGATTTGAAAAGCTTCAATGGGAATGGGAAGAATTGGGACAAAAATTGGAAAATTTTTAAGGGACTTTGAAAAAATTTCAACTGGAATTTTAGCCATTTTTTGACGTGAAATTGTAAACATGTGGACATGGATTTGAAAATTCTAGAGGGAATTTTAAAAGCTTCAAGAGAATTTCAACAATTTGGAGAGGGATTTGAAAAGTTTCAATGGGAATGGGAAGAATTGGGACAAAAATTGGAAAATTTTTAAGGGACTTTGAAAAAATTTCAACTGGAATTTTAGCCATTTTTTGACGTGAAATTGTAAACATGTGGACATGGATTTTGAAAATTCTAGAGGGAATTTTAAAAGCTTCAAGAGAATTTCAACAATTTTGAGAGGGATTTGAAAAGTTTCAATGGGAATGGGAAGAATTGGGACAAAAATTGGAAAATTTTTAAGGGACTTTGAAAAAATTTCAACTGGAATTTTAGCCATTTTTTGACGTGAAATTGTAAACATGTGGCCATGGATTTGGAAAATTCTAGAGAGAATTTTAAAAGCTTCAAGAGAATTTCAACAATTTTGAGAGGGATTTGAAAAGTTTCAATGGGAATGGGAAGAATTGGGACAAAAATTGGAAAATTTTTAAGGGACTTTGAAAAAATTTCAACTGGAATTTTAGCCATTTTTTGATGTGAAATTGTAAACATGTTGAAGTGGATTTTGAAAATTCTAGAGAGAATTTTAAAAGCTTCAACAGAATTTCAACAATTTTGAGAGGGATTTGAAAAGTTTCAATGGGAATGGGAAGAATTGGGACAAAAATTGGAAAATTTTTAAGGGACTTTGAAAAAATTGCAACTGGAATTTTAGCCATTTTTTGACGTGAAATTGTAAACATGTGGACATGGATTTTGAAAATTCTAGAGAGAATTTTAAAAGCTTCAACAGAATTTCAACAATTTGGAGAGGGATTTGAAAAGTTTCAATGGGAATGGGAAGAATTGGGACAAAAATTGGAAAATATTTAAGGGACTTTGAAAAAATTTCAACTGGAATTTTAGCAATTTTTTGACGTGAAATTGTAAACATGTGGACATGGATTTTGAAAATTCTAGAGGGAATTTTAAAAGCTTCAACAGAATTTCAACAATTTGGAGAGGGATTTGAAAAGTTTCAATGGGAATGGGAAGAATTGGGACAAAAATTGGAAAATTTTTAAGGGACTTTTTGAAAAAATTTCAACTGGAATTTTAGCAATTTTTTGACGTGAAATTGTAAACATGTGGACATGGATTTTGAAAATTCTAGAGAGAATTTTAAAAGCTTCAACAGAATTTCAACAATTTTGAGAGGGATTTGAAAAGTTTCAATGGGAATGGGAAGAATTGGGACAAAAATTGGAAAATTTTTCAGGGACTTTGAAAAAATTGCAACTGGAATTTTAGCAATTTTTTGACGTGAAATTGTAAACATGTGGACATGGATTTTGAAAATTCTAGAGAGAATTTTAAAAGCTTCAACAGAATTTCAACAATTTTGAGAGGGATTTGAAAAGTTTCAATGGGAATGGGAAGAATTGGGACAAAAATTGGAAAATTTTTAAGGGACTTTGAAAAAATTTCAACTGGAATTTTAGCCATTTTTTGATGTGAAATTGTAAACATGTGGACATGGATTTTGAAAATTCTAGAGAGAATTTTAAAAGCTTCAAGAGAATTTCAACAATTTTGAGAGGGATTTGAAAAGTTTCAATGGGAATGGGAAGAATTGGGACAAAAATTGGAAAATTTTTAAGGGACTTTGAAAAAATTGCAACTGGAATTTTAGCAATTTGGACGTGAAATTGTAAACATGTGGACATGGATTTTGAAACTTCTAGAGAGAATTTTAAAAGCTTCAACAGAATTCCAACAATTTTGAGAGGGATTTGAAAAGTTTCAATGGGAATGGGAAGAATTGGGACAAAAATTGGAAAATTTTTAAGGGACTTTGAAAAAATTTCAACTGGAATTTTAGCAATTTTTTGACGTGAAATTGTAAACATGTGGACATGGATTTTGAAAATTCTAGAGAGAATTTTAAAAGCTTCAACAGAATTTCAACAATTTTGAGAGGGATTTGAAAAGTTTCAATGGGAATGGGAAGAATTGGGACAAAAATTGGAAAATTTTTAAGGGACTTTGAAAAAATTTCAACTGGAATTTTAGCAATTTTTTGATGTGAAATTGTAAACATGTGGACATGGATTTTGAAAATTCTAGAGAGAATTTTAAAAGCTTCAACAGAATTCCAACAATTTTGAGAGGGATTTGAAAAGTTTCAATGGGAATGGGAAGAATTGGCACAATAATTGGAAAATTTTTAAGGGACTTTGAAAAAATTTCAACTGGAATTTTAGCAATTTTTTGACGTGAAATTGTAAACATGTGGACATGGATTTTGAAAATTCTAGAGAGAATTTTAAAAGCTTCAAGAGAATTTCAACAATTTGGAGAGGGATTTGAAAAGTTTCAATGGGAATGGGAAGAATTGGGACAAAAATTGGAAAATTTTTAAGGGACTTTGAAAAAATTTCAACTGGAATTTTAGCCATTTTTTGACGTGAAATTGTAAACATGTGGACATGGATTTTGAAAATTCTAGAGAGAATTTTAAAAGCTTCAACAGAATTTCAACAATTTGGAGAGGGATTTGAAAAGTTTCAATGGGAATGGGAAGAATTGGGACAAAAATTGGAAAATTTTGAAGGGACTTTGAAAAAATTTCAACCTGAATTTTAGCCATTTTTTGACGTGAAATTGTAAACATGTGGACATGGATTTTGAAAATTCTAGAGAGAATTTTAAAAGCTTCAAGAGAATTTCAACAATTTGGAGAGGGATTTGAAAAGCTTCAATGGGAATGGGAAGAATTGGGACAAAAATTGGAAAATTTTTAAGGGACTTTGAAAAAATTTCAACTGGAATTTTAGCCATTTTTTGACGTGAAATTGTAAACATGTGGACATGGATTTTGAAAATTCTAGAGGGAATTTTAAAAGCTTCAAGAGAATTTCAACAATTTGGAGAGGGATTTGAAAAGTTTCAATGGGAATGGGAAGAATTGGGACAAAAATTGGAAAATTTTTAAGGGACTTTGAAAAAATTTCAACTGGAATTTTAGCAATTTTTTGACGTGAAATTGTAAACATGTGGACATGGATTTTGAAACTTCTAGAGAGAATTTTAAAAGCTTCAAGAGAATTTCAACAATTTGGAGAGGGATTTGAAAAGTTTCAATGGGAATGGGAAGAATTGGGACAAAAATTGGAAAATTTTTAAGGGACTTTGAAAAAATTTCAACTGGAATTTTAGCCATTTGGACGTGAAATTGTAAACATGTGGACATGGATTTTGAAAATTCTAGAGAGAATTTTAAAAGCTTCAACAGAATTCTAACAGTTTTGAGAGGGATTTGAAAAGTTTCAATGGGAATGGGAAGAATTGGGACAAAAATTGGAAAATTTTTAAGGGACTTTGAAAAAATTTCAACTGGAATTTTAGCAATTTTTTGACGTGAAATTGTAAACATGTGGACATGGATTTTGAAAATTCTAGAGAGAATTTTAAAAGCGTCAAGAGAATTTCAACAATTTGGAGAGGGATTTGAAAAGTTTCAATGGGAATGGGAAGAATTGGGACAAAAATTGGAAAATTTTGAAGGGACTTTGAAAAAATTTCAACTGGAATTTTAGCCATTTTTTGACGTGAAATTGTAAACATGTGGACATGGATTTTGAAACTTCTAGAGAGAATTTTAAAAGCTTCAACAGAATTTCAACAATTTGGAGAGGGATTTGAAAAGTTTCAATGGGAATGGGAAGAATTGGGACAAAAATTGGAAAATTTTTAAGGGACTTTGAAAAAATTTCAACTGGAATTTTAGAAATTTTTTGACGTGAAATCGTAAACATGTGGACATGGATTTTGAAAATTCTAGAGAGAATTTTAAAAGCTTCAACAGAATTTCAACAATTTGGAGAGGGATTTGAAAAGTTTCAATGGGAATGGGAAGAATTGGGACAAAAATTGGAAAATTTTTAAGGGACTTTGAAAAAATTTCAACTGGAATTTTAGCAATTTTTTGACGTGAAATTGTAAACATGTTGAAGTGGATTTTGAAAATTCTAGAGAGAATTTTAAAAGCTTCAAGAGAATTTCAACAATTTGGAGAGGGATTTGAAAAGTTTCAATGGGAATGGGAAGAATTGGGACAAAAATTGGAAAATATTTAAGGGACTTTGAAAAAATTTCAACTGGAATTTTAGCAATTTTTTGACGTGAAATCGTAAACATGTTGAAGTGGATTTGAAAATTCTAGAGAGAATTTTAAAAGCTTCAACAGAATTTCAACAATTTGGAGAGGGATTTGAAAAGTTTCAATGGGAATGGGAAGAATTGGGACAAAAATTGGAAAATTTTTAAGGGACTTTGAAAAAATTTCAACTGGAATTTTAGCAATTTTTTGACGTGAAATTGTAAACATGTTGGAGTGGATTTTGAAAATTCTAGAGAGAATTTTAAAAGCTTCAACAGAATTTCAACAATTTTGAGAGGGATTTGAAAAGTTTCAATGGGAATGGGAAGAATTGGGACAAAAATTGGAAAACATTTAAGGGACTTTGAAAAAATTTCAACTGGAATTTTAGCCATTTGGACGTGAAATTGTAAACATGTGGACATGGATTTTGAAACTTCTAGAGAGAATTTTAAAAGCTTCAACAGAATTTCAACAATTTTGAGAGGGATTTGAAAAGTTTCAATGGGAATGGGAAGAATTGGGACAAAAATTGGAAAATTTTTAAGGGACTTTGAAAAAATTTCAACTGGAATTTTAGCAATGTTTTGACGTGAAATTGTAAACATGTGGACATGGATTTTGAAAATTCTAGAGAGAATTTTAAAAGCTTCAACAGAATTTCAACAATTTTGAGAGGGATTTGAAAAGTTTCAATGGGAATGGGAAGAATTGGGACAAAAATTGGAAAATTTTTAAGGGACTTTGAAAAAATTTCAACTGGAATTTTAGCAATTTGGACGTGAAATTGTAAACATGTGGACATGGATTTTGAAAATTCTAGAGAGAATTTTAAAAGCTTCAACAGAATTTCAACAATTTTGAGAGGGATTTGAAAAGTTTCAATGGGAATGGGAAGAATTGGGACAAAAATTGGAAAATTTTTAAGGGACTTTGAAAAAATTGCAACTGGAATTTTAGCCATTTTTTGACGTGAAATTGTAAACATGTGGACATGGATTTTGAAAATTCTAGAGAGAATTTTAAAAGCTTCAACAGAATATCAACAATTTGGAGAGGGATTTGAAAAGTTTCAATGGGAATGGGAAGAATTGGGACAAAAATTGGAAAATTTTTAAGGGACTTTGAAAAAATTTCAACTGGAATTTTAGCAATTTGGACGTGAAATTGTAAACATGTGGACATGGATTTTGAAAATTCTAGAGAGAATTTTAAAAGCTTCAACAGAATTCCAACAATTTTGAGAGGGATTTGAAAAGTTTCAATGGGAATGGGAAGAATTGGGACAAAAATTGGAAAATTTTTAAGGGACTTTGAAAAAATTTCAACTGGAATTTTAGCAATTTGGACGTGAAATTGTAAACATGTGGACATGGATTTTGAAAATTCTAGAGAGAATTTTAAAAGCTTCAACAGAATTCCAACAATTTTGAGAGGGATTTGAAAAGTTTCAATGGGAATGGGAAGAATTGGGACAAAAATTGGAAAATTTTTAAGGGACTTTGAAAAAATTTCAACTGGAATTTTAGCAATTTTTTGACGTGAAATTGTAAACATGTGGACATGGATTTTGAAAATTCTAGAGAGAATTTTAAAAGCTTCAAGAGAATTTCAACAATTTGGAGAGGGATTTGAAAAGTTTCAATGGGAATGGGAAGAATTGGGACAAAAATTGGAAAATTTTTAAGGGACTTTGAAAAAATTTCAACTGGAATTTTAGCAATTTTTTGACGTGAAATTGTAAACATGTGGACATGGATTTTGAAAATTCTAGAGAGAATTTTAAAAGCTTCAACAGAATTTCAACAATTTTGAGAGGGATTTGAAAAGTTTCAATGGGAATGGGAAGAATTGGGACAAAAATTGGAAAACTTTTAAGGGACTTTGAAAAAATTTCAACTGGAATTTTAGCCATTTTTTGACGTGAAATTGTAAACATGTGGACATGGATTTTGAAAATTCTAGAGAGAATTTTAAAAGCTTCAAGAGAATTTCAACAATTTGGAGAGGGATTTGAAAAGTTTCAATGGGAATGGGAAGAATTGGGACAAAAATTGGAAAATTTTTCAGGGACTTTGAAAAAATTTCAACTGGAATTTTAGCCATTTTTTGAAGTGAAATTGTAAACATGTGGACATGGATTTTGAAAATTCTAGAGAGAATTTTAAAAGCTTCAACAGAATTTCAACAATTTTGAGAGGGATTTGAAAAGTTTCAATGGGAATGGGAAGAATTGGGACAAAAATTGGAAAATTTTTAAGGGACTTTGAAAAATTGCAACTGGAATTTTAGCCATTTTTTGACGTGAAATTGTAAACATGTGGACATGGATTTTGAAAATTCTAGAGAGAATTTTAAAAGCTTCAAGAGAATTTCAACAATTTGGAGAGGGATTTGAAAAGCTTCAATGGGAATGGGAAGAATTGGGACAAAAATTGGAAAATTTTTAAGGGACTTTGAAAAAATTTCAACTGGAATTTTAGCAATTTTTTGACGTGAAATTGTAAACATGTTGAAGTGGATTTTGAAAATTCTAGAGGGAATTTTAAAAGCTTCAAGAGAATTTCAACAATTTGGAGAGGGATTTGAAAAGTTTCAATGGGAATGGGAAGAATTGGGACAAAAGTTGGAAAATTTTTAAGGGACTTGAAAAAATTGCAACTGGAATTTTAGCCATTTTTTGACGTGAAATTGTAAACATGTGGACATGGATTTTGAAAATTCTAGAGAGAATTTTAAAAGCTTCAACAGAATTTCAACAATTTTGAGAGGGATTTGAAAAGTTTCAATGGGAATGGGAAGAATTGGGACAAAAATTGGAAAATTTTGAAGGGACTTTGAAAAAATTTCAACTGGAATTTTAGCAATTTTTTGACGTGAAATAGTAAACATATGGACATGGATTTTGAAAATTCTAGAGAGAATTTTAAAAGCTTCAACAGAATTTCAACAATTTTGAGAGGGATTTGAAAAGTTTCAATGGGAATGGGAAGAATTGGGACAAAAATTGGAAAATTTTGAAGGGACTTTGAAAAAATTTCAACTGGAATTTTAGCCATTTTTTGACGTGAAATTGTAAACATGTGGACATGGATTTTGAAAATTCTAGAGAGAATTTTAAAAGCTTCAACAGAATTTCAACAATTTGGAGAGGGATTTGAAAAGTTTCAATGGGAATGGGAAGAATTGGGACAAAAATTGGAAAATTTTTAAGGGACTTTGAAAAAATTTCAACTGGAATTTTAGCCATTTTCTGACGTGAAATTGTAAACATGTTGAAGTGGATTTTGAAAATTCTAGAGAGAATTTTAAAAGCTTCAAGAGAATTTCAACAATTTGGAGAGGGATTTGAAAAGTTTCAATGGGAATGGGAAGAATTGGGACAAAAATTGGAAAATTTTTAAGGGACTTTGAAAAAATTTCAACTGGAATTTTAGCAATTTTTTGACGTGAAATTGTAAACATGTGGACATGGATTTTGAAAATTCTAGAGAGAATTTTAAAAGCTTCAACAGAATTTCAACAATTTTGAGAGGGATTTGAAAAGTTTCAATGGGAATGGGAAGAATTGGGACAAAAATTGGAAAATTTTTAAGGGACTTTGAAAAAATTTCAACTGGAATTTTAGCCATTTTTTGACGTGAAATTGTAAACATGTGGACATGGATTTTGAAAATTCTAGAGAGAATTTTAAAAGCTTCAAGAGAATTTCAACAATTTGGAGAGGGATTTGAAAAGCTTCAATGGGAATGGGAAGAATTGGACAAAAATTGGAAAATTTTTAAGGGACTTTGAAAAAATTTCAACTGGTATTTTAGCCATTTTTTGACGTGAAATTGTAAACATGTGGCCATGGATTTTGAAAATTCTAGAGAGAATTTTAAAAGCTTCAACAGAATTTCAACAATTTTGAGAGGGATTTGAAAAGTTTCAATGGGAATGGGAAGAATTGGGACAAAAATTGGAAAATTTTTAAGGGACTTTGAAAAAATTTCAACTGGAATTTTAGCCATTTTTTGACGTGAAATCGTAAACATGTGGACATGGATTTTGAAAATTCTAGAGAGAATTTTAAAAGCTTCAACAGAATTTCAACAATTTTGAGAGGGATTTGAAAAGTTTCAATGGGAATGGGAAGAATTGGGACAAAAATTGGAAAATTTTTAAGGGACTTTGAAAAAATTTCAACTGGAATTTTAGCCATTTTTTGACGTGAAATCGTAAACATGTGGACATGGATTTTGAAAATTCTAGAGAGAATTTTAAAAGCTTCAAGAGAATTTCAACAATTTTGAGAGGGATTTGAAAAGTTTCAATGGGAATGGGAAGAATTGGGACAAAAATTGGAAAATATTTAAGGGACTTTGAAAAAATTTCAACTGGAATTTTAGCAATTTTTTGACGTGAAATTGTAAACATGTGGACATGGATTTTGAAAATTCTAGAGAGAATTTTAAAAGCTTCAACAGAATTTCAACAATTTTGAGAGGGATTTGAAAAGTTTCAATGGGAATGGGAAGAATTGGGACAAAAATTGGAAAATTTTTTAAGGGACTTTTAAAAAATTTCAACTGGAATTTTAGCAATTTTTTGACGTGAAATTGTAAACATGTGGACATGGATTTTGAAAATTCTAGAGAGAATTTTAAAAGCTTCAAGAGAATTTCAACAATTTGGAGAGGGATTTGAAAAGTTTCAATGGGAATGGGAAGAATTGGGACAAAAATTGGAAAATTTTTAAGGGACTTTGAAAAAATTTCAACTGGAATTTTAGCCATTTTCTGACGTGAAATTGTAAACATGTGGCCATGGATTTTGAAAATTCTAGAGAGAATTTTAAAAGCTTCAAGAGAATTTCAACAATTTGGAGAGGGATTTGAAAAGTTTCAATGGGAATGGGAAGAATTGGGACAAAAATTGGAAAATTTTTAAGGGACTTTGAAAAAATTTCAACTGGAATTTTAGCCATTTTTTGACGTGAAATTGTAAACATGTGGCCATGGATTTTGAAAATTCTAGAGAGAATTTTAAAAGCTTCAACAGAATTTCAACAATTTTGAGAGGGATTTGAAAAGTTTCAATGGGAATGGGAAGAATTGGGACAAAAATTGGAAAATTTTTAAGGGACTTTGAAAAAATTTCAACTGGAATTTTAGCCATTTTTTGACGTGAAATTGTAAACATGTGGACATGGATTTTGAAAATTCTAGAGGGAATTTTAAAAGCTTCAAGAGAATTTCAACAATTTGGAGAGGGATTTGAAAAGTTTCAATGGGAATGGGAAGAATTGGGACAAAAATTGGAAAATTTTTAAGGGACTTTGAAAAAATTTCAACTGGAATTTTAGCAATTTTTTGACGTGAAATTGTAAACATGTGGACATGGATTTTGAAAATTCTAGAGAGAATTTTAAAAGCTTCAAGAGAATTTCAACAATTTGGAGAGGGATTTGAAAAGTTTCAATGGGAATGGGAAGAATTGGGACAAAAATTGGAAAATTTTTAAGGGACTTTTAAAAAATTTCAACTGGAATTTTAGCAATTTTTTGACGTGAAATTGTAAACATGTGGACATGGATTTTGAAAATTCTAGAGAGAATTTTAAAAGCTTCAACAGAATTTCAACAATTTTGAGAGGGATTTGAAAAGTTTCAATGGGAATGGGAAGAATTGGGACAAAAATTGGAAAATTTTTAAGGGACTTTGAAAAAATTTCAACTGGAATTTTAGCCATTTTCTGACGTGAAATTGTAAACATGTTGAAGTGGATTTTGAAAATTCTAGAGAGAATTTTAAAAGCTTCAACAGAATTTCAACAATTTTGAGAGGGATTTGAAAAGTTTCAATGGGAATGGGAAGAATTGGGACAAAAATTGGAAAATTTTTAAGGGACTTTGAAAAAATTTCAACTGGAATTTTAGCCATTTTTTGACGTGAAATTGTAAACATGTGGACATGGATTTTGAAAATTCTAGAGAGAATTTTAAAAGCTTCAAGAGAATTTCAACAATTTTGAGAGGGATTTGAAAAGTTTCAATGGGAATGGGAAGAATTGGGACAAAAATTGGAAAATTTTTAAGGGACTTTGAAAAAATTGCAACTGGAATTTTAGCAATTTTTTGACGTGAAATTGTAAACATGTGGACATGGATTTTGAAAATTCTAGAGAGAATTTTAAAAGCTTCAACAGAATTTCAACAATTTGGAGAGGGATTTGAAAAGTTTCAATGGGAATGGGAAGAATTGGGACAAAAATTGGAAAATTTTTAAGGGACTTTGAAAAAATTTCAACTGGAATTTTAGCAATTTGGACGTGAAATTGTAAACATGTGGACATGGATTTTGAAAATTCTAGAGAGAATTTTAAAAGCTTCAACAGAATTCCAACAATTTTGAGAGGGATTTGAAAAGTTTCAATGGGAATGGGAAGAATTGGCACAAAAATTGGAAAATTTTTAAGGGACTTTGAAAAAATTTCAACTGGAATTTTAGCAATTTTTTGACGTGAAATTGTAAACATGTGGACATGGATTTTGAAAATTCTAGAGAGAATTTTAAAAGCTTCAACAGAATTTCAACAATTTGGAGAGGGATTTGAAAAGTTTCAATGGGAATGGGAAGAATTGGGACAAAAATTGGAAAATTTTTAAGGGACTTTGAAAAAATTTCAACTGGAATTTTAGCAATTTTTTGACGTGAAATTGTAAACATGTGGACATGGATTTTGAAAATTCTAGAGAGAATTTTAAAAGCTTCAACAGAATTTCAACAATTTTGAGAGGGATTTGAAAAGTTTCAATGGGAATGGGAAGAATTGGGACAAAAATTGGAAAACTTTTAAGGGACTTTGAAAAAATTTCAACTGGAATTTTAGCCATTTTTTGACGTGAAATTGTAAACATGTGGACATGGATTTTGAAAATTCTAGAGAGAATTTTAAAAGCTTCAAGAGAATTTCAACAATTTTGAGAGGGATTTGAAAAGTTTCAATGGGAATGGGAAGAATTGGGACAAAAATTGGAAAATTTTTAAGGGACTTTGAAAAAATTTCAACTGGAATTTTAGCCATTTTTTGACGTGAAATTGTAAACATGTGGACATGGATTTTGAAAATTCTAGAGAGAATTTTAAAAGCTTCAACAGAATTTCAACAATTTTGAGAGGGATTTGAAAAGTTTCAATGGGAATGGGAAGAATTGGGACAAAAATTGGAAAATTTTGAAGGGACTTTGAAAAAATTTCAACTGGAATTTTAGCAATTTTTTGACGTGAAATAGTAAACATGTGGACATGGATTTTGAAAATTCTAGAGAGAATTTTAAAAGCTTCAACAGAATTTCAACAATTTTGAGAGGGATTTGAAAAGTTTCAATGGGAATGGGAAGAATTGGGACAAAAATTGGAAAATTTTTAAGGGACTTTGAAAAAATTTCAACTGGAATTTTAGCCATTTTTTGACGTGAAATTGTAAACATGTGGACATGGATTTTGAAAATTCTAGAGAGAATTTTAAAAGCTTCAACAGAATTTCAACAATTTGGAGAGGGATTTGAAAAGTTTCAATGGGAATGGGAAGAATTGGGACAAAAATTGGAAAATTTTTAAGGGACTTTGAAAAAATTGCAACT
This sequence comes from Streptopelia decaocto, assembly GCF_964273445.1. NCBI lineage: Eukaryota > Metazoa > Chordata > Aves > Columbiformes > Columbidae > Streptopelia > Streptopelia decaocto. The sequence continues at coordinate 40,160 of NW_028117205.1, read as the reverse complement.
GGAATTTTAGCCATTTTCTGACGTGAAATTGTAAACATGTTGAAGTGGATTTTGAAAATTCTAGAGAGAATTTTAAAAGCTTCAAGAGAATTTCAACAATTTGGAGAGGGATTTGAAAAGTTTCAATGGGAATGGGAAGAATTGGGACAAAAATTGGAAAATTTTTAAGGGACTTTGAAAAAATTTCAACTGGAATTTTAGCAATTTGGACGTGAAATTGTAAACATGTGGACATGGATTTTGAAAATTCTAGAGAGAATTTTAAAAGCTTCAACAGAATTCCAACAATTTTGAGAGGGATTTGAAAAGTTTCAATGGGAATGGGAAGAATTGGGACAAAAATTGGAAAATTTTTAAGGGACTTTGAAAAAATTTCAACTGGAATTTTAGCCATTTTTTGACGTGAAATTGTAAACATGTGGACATGGATTTTGAAAATTCTAGAGAGAATTTTAAAAGCTTCAAGAGAATTTCAACAATTTGGAGAGGGATTTGAAAAGTTTCAATGGGAATGGGAAGAATTGGGACAAAAATTGGAAAATTTTTAAGGGACTTTGAAAAAATTTCAACTGGAATTTTAGCAATTTTTTGACGTGAAATTGTAAACATGTGGACATGGATTTTGAAAATTCTAGAGAGAATTTTAAAAGCTTCAACAGAATTTCAACAATTTTGAGAGGGATTTGAAAAGTTTCAATGGGAATGGGAAGAATTGGGACAAAAATTGGAAAATTTTTAAGGGACTTTGAAAAAATTTCAACTGGAATTTTAGCCATTTTTTGACGTGAAATTGTAAACATGTGGACATGGATTTTGAAAATTCTAGAGAGAATTTTAAAAGCTTCAAGAGAATTTCAACAATTTGGAGAGGGATTTGAAAAGCTTCAATGGGAATGGGAAGAATTGGGACAAAAATTGGAAAATTTTTAAGGGACTTTGAAAAAATTTCAACTGGAATTTTAGCCATTTTCTGACGTGAAATTGTAAACATGTTGAAGTGGATTTTGAAAATTCTAGAGAGAATTTTAAAAGCTTCAACAGAATTTCAACAATTTTGAGAGGGATTTGAAAAGTTTCAATGGGAATGGGAAGAATTGGGACAAAAATTGGAAAATTTTTAAGGGACTTTGAAAAAATTTCAACTGTAATTTTAGCCATTTTCTGACGTGAAATTGTAAACATGTTGAAGTGGATTTTGAAAATTCTAGAGAGAATTTTAAAAGCTTCAACAGAATTTCAACAATTTTGAGAGGGATTTGAAAAGTTTCAATGGGAATGGGAAGAATTGGGACAAAAATTGGAAAATTTTTAAGGGACTTTGAAAAAATTTCAACTGGAATTTTAGCCATTTTTTGACGTGAAATTGTAAACATGTGGACATGGATTTTGAAAATTCTAGAGAGAATTTTAAAAGCTTCAACAGAATTTCAACAATTTTGAGAGGGATTTGAAAAGTTTCAATGGGAATGGGAAGAATTGGGACAAAAATTGGAAAATTTTTAAGGGACTTTTAAAAAATTTCAACTGGAATTTTAGCAATTTTTTGACGTGAAATTGTAAACATGTGGACATGGATTTTGAAAATTCTAGAGAGAATTTTAAAAGCTTCAAGAGAATTTCAACAATTTGGAGAGGGATTTGAAAAGTTTCAATGGGAATGGGAAGAATTGGGACAAAAATTGGAAAATTTTTAAGGGACTTTGAAAAAATTGCAACTGGAATTTTAGCCATTTTCTGACGTGAAATTGTAAACATGTTGAAGTGGATTTTGAAAATTCTAGAGAGAATTTTAAAAGCTTCAAGAGAATTTCAACAATTTGGAGAGGGATTTGAAAAGTTTCAATGGGAATGGGAAGAATTGGGACAAAAATTGGAAAATTTTTAAGGGACTTTGAAAAAATTTCAACTGGAATTTTAGCAATTTTTTGACGTGAAATTGTAAACATGTGGACATGGATTTTGAAAATTCTAGAGAGAATTTTAAAAGCTTCAACAGAATTTCAACAATTTGGAGAGGGATTTGAAAAGTTTCAATGGGAATGGGAAGAATTGGGACAAAAATTGGAAAATTTTTAAGGGACTTTGAAAAAATTTCAACTGGAATTTTAGCAATTTTTTGACGTGAAATTGTAAACATGTTGAAGTGGATTTTGAAAATTCTAGAGAGAATTTTAAAAGCTCCAACAGAATTTCAACAATTTGGAGAGGGATTTGAAAAGTTTCAATGGGAATGGGAAGAATTGGGACAAAAATTGGAAAATTTTTAAGGGACTTTGAAAAAATTTCAACTGGAATTTTAGCCATTTTTTGACGTGAAATTGTAAACATGTGGACATGGATTTTGAAAATTCTAGAGAGAATTTTAAAAGCTTCAACAGAATTTCAACAATTTTGAGAGGGATTTGAAAAGTTTCAATGGGAATGGGAAGAATTGGGACAAAAATTGGAAAATTTTTAAGGGACTTTGAAAAAATTTCAACTGGAATTTTAGCCATTTTTTGACGTGAAATTGTAAACATGTTGAAGTGGATTTTGAAAATTCTAGAGAGAATTTTAAAAGCTTCAACAGAATTTCAACAATTTTGAGAGGGATTTGAAAAGTTTCAATGGGAATGGGAAGAATTGGGACAAAAATTGGAAAATTTTTAAGGGACTTTGAAAAAATTTCAACTGGAATTTTAGCCATTTTTTGACGTGAAATTGTAAACATGTTGAAGTGGATTTTGAAAATTCTAGAGAGAATTTTAAAAGCTTCAACAGAATTTCAACAATTTTGAGAGGGATTTGAAAAGTTTCAATGGGAATGGGAAGAATTGGGACAAAAATTGGAAAATTTTTAAGGGACTTTGAAAAATTTCAACTGGAATTTTAGCAATTTGGACGTGAAATTGTAAACATGTGGACATGGATTTTGAAACTTCTAGAGAGAATTTTAAAAGCTTCAATGAATTTCAACAATTTGGAGAGGGATTTGAAAAGTTTCAATGGGAATGGGAAGAATTGGGACAAAAATTGGAAAATTTTTAAGGGACTTTGAAAAAATTTCAACTGGAATTTTAGCAATTTTTTGACGTGAAATTGTAAACATGTGGACATGGATTTTGAAAATTCTAGAGAGAATTTTAAAAGCTTCAACAGAATTTCAACAATTTTGAGAGGGATTTGAAAAGTTTCAATGGGAATGGGAAGAATTGGGACAAAAATTGGAAAATTTTGAAGGGACTTTGAAAAAATTTCAACTGGAATTTTAGCCATTTTTTGACGTGAAATTGTAAACATGTGGACATGGATTTTGAAAATTCTAGAGAGAATTTTAAAAGCTTCAAGAGAATTTCAACAATTTGGAGAGGGATTTGAAAAGTTTCAATGGGAATGGGAAGAATTGGGACAAAAATTGGAAAATTTTTAAGGGACTTTGAAAAAATTTCAACTGGAATTTTAGCCATTTTTTGACGTGAAATTGTAAACATGTGGACATGGATTTTGAAAATTCTAGAGACAATTTTAAAAGCTTCAAGAGAATTTCAACAATTTGGAGAGGGATTTGAAAAGTTTCAATGGGAATGGGAAGAATTGGGACAAAAATTGGAAAATTTTGAAGGGACTTTGAAAAAATTTCAACTGGAATTTTAGCCATTTTCTGACGTGAAATTGTAAACATGTTGAAGTGGATTTTGAAAATTCTAGAGAGAATTTTAAAAGCTTCAACAGAATTTCAACAATTTGGAGAGGGATTTGAAAAGTTTCAATGGGAATGGGAAGAATTGGGACAAAAATTGGAAAATTTTTAAGGGACTTTGAAAAAATTTCAACTGGAATTTTAGCCATTTTCTGACGTGAAATTGTAAACATGTGGACATGGATTTTGAAAATTCTAGAGAGAATTTTAAAAGCTTCAACAGAATTTCAACAATTTGGAGAGGGATTTGAAAAGTTTCAATGGGAATGGGAAGAATTGGGACAAAAATTGGAAAATTTTTCAGGGACTTTGAAAAAATTTCAACTGGAATTTTAGCAATTTTTTGACGTGAAATTGTAAACATGTGGACATGGATTTTGAAAATTCTAGAGAGAATTTTAAAAGCTTCAAGAGAATTTCAACAATTTGGAGAGGGATTTGAAAAGTTTCAATGGGAATGGGAAGAATTGGGACAAAAATTGGAAAATTTTTAAGGGACTTTGAAAAAATTTCAACTGGAATTTTAGCCATTTTTTGACGTGAAATTGTAAACATGTGGCCATGGATTTTGAAAATTCTAGAGAGAATTTTAAAAGCTTCAACAGAATTTCAACAATTTGGAGAGGGATTTGAAAAGTTTCAATGGGAATGGGAAGAATTGGGACAAAAATTGGAAAATTTTTAAGGGACTTTGAAAAAATTTCAACTGGAATTTTAGCAATTTTTTGACGTGAAATTGTAAACATGTGGACATGGATTTTGAAAATTCTAGAGAGAATTTTAAAAGCTTCAACAGAATTTCAACGATTTTGAGAGGGATTTGAAAAGTTTCAATGGGAATGGGAAGAATTGGGACAAAAATTGGAAAATTTTTAAGGGACTTTGAAAAAATTTCAACTGGAATTTTAGCAATTTTTTGACGTGAAATTGTAAACATGTGGACATGGATTTTGAAAATTCTAGAGAGAATTTTAAAAGCTTCAAGAGAATTTCAACAATTTTGAGAGGGATTTGAAAAGTTTCAATGGGAATGGGAAGAATTGGGACAAAAATTGGAAAATTTTTAAGGGACTTTGAAAAAATTTCAACTGGAATTTTAGCAATTTTTTGACGTGAAATTGTAAACATGTTGGAGTGGATTTTGAAAATTCTAGAGAGAATTTTAAAAGCTTCAAGAGAATTTCAACAATTTTGAGAGGGATTTGAAAAGCTTCAATGGGAATGGGAAGAATTGGGACAAAAATTGGAAAATTTTTAAGGGACTTTGAAAAAATTTCAACTGGAATTTTAGCCATTTTTTGACGTGAAATTGTAAACATGTGGACATGGATTTTGAAAATTCTAGAGGGAATTTTAAAAGCTTCAACAGAATTTCAACAATTTGGAGAGGGATTTGAAAAGTTTCAATGGGAATGGGAAGAATTGGGACAAAAATTGGAAAATTTTTAAGGGACTTTGAAAAAATTGCAACTGGAATTTTAGCAATTTTTTGACGTGAAATTGTAAACATGTGGACATGGATTTTGAAAATTCTAGAGGGAATTTTAAAAGCTTCAAGAGAATTTCAACAATTTGGAGAGGGATTTGAAAAGTTTCAATGGGAATGGGAAGAATTGGGACAAAAATTGGAAAATTTTTAAGGGACTTTGAAAAAATTTCAACTGGAATTTTAGCAATTTTTTGAAGTGAAATTGTAAACATGTGGACATGGATTTTGAAAATTCTAGAGAGAATTTTAAAAGCTTCAAGAGAATTTCAACAATTTGGAGAGGGATTTGAAAAGTTTCAATGGGAATGGGAAGAATTGGGACAAAAATTGGAAAATTTTTAAGGGACTTTGAAAAAATTTCAACTGGAATTTTAGCAATTTTTTGACGTGAAATTGTAAACATGTTGAAGTGGATTTTGAAAATTCTAGAGAGAATTTTAAAAGCTCCAACAGAATTTCAACAATTTGGAGAGGGATTTGAAAAGTTTCAATGGGAATGGGAAGAATTGGGACAAAAATTGGAAAATTTTTAAGGGACTTTGAAAAAATTTCAACTGGAATTTTAGCAATTTTTTGACGTGAAATTGTAAACATGTGGACATGGATTTTGAAAATTCTAGAGAGAATTTTAAAAGCTTCAAGAGAATTTCAACAATTTTGAGAGGGATTTGAAAAGTTTCAATGGGAATGGGAAGAATTGGGACAAAAATTGGAAAATTTTTAAGGGACTTTTAAAAAATTTCAACTGGAATTTTAGCAATTTTTTGACGTGAAATAGTAAACATGTGGACATGGATTTTGAAAATTCTAGAGAGAATTTTAAAAGCTTCAACAGAATTTCAACAATTTTGAGAGGGATTTGAAAAGTTTCAATGGGAATGGGAAGAATTGGGACAAAAATTGGAAAATTTTTAAGGGACTTTGAAAAAATTGCAACTGGAATTTTAGCCATTTTTTGATGTGAAATTGTAAACATGTGGACATGGATTTTGAAAATTCTAGAGAGAATTTTAAAAGCTTCAACAGAATTTCAACAATTTGGAGAGGGATTTGAAAAGTTTCAATGGGAATGGGAAGAATTGGGACAAAAATTGGAAAATTTTTAAGGGACTTTGAAAAAATTTCAACTGGAATTTTAGCCATTTTTTGACGTGAAATTGTAAACATGTGGACATGGATTTTGAAAATTCTAGAGAGAATTTTAAAAGCTTCAACAGAATTTCAACGATTTTGAGAGGGATTTGAAAAGTTTCAATGGGAATGGGAAGAATTGGGACAAAAATTGGAAAATTTTTAAGGGACTTTGAAAAAATTTCAACTGGAATTTTAGCAATTTTTCGACGTGAAATTGTAAACATGTGGCCATGGATTTTGAAAATTCTAGAGAGAATTTTAAAAGCTTCAAGAGAATTTCAACAATTTTGAGAGGGATTTGAAAAGTTTCAATGGGAATGGGAAGAATTGGGACAAAAATTGGAAAATTTTTAAGGGACTTTGAAAAAATTTCAACTGGAATTTTAGCCATTTTTTGACGTGAAATTGTAAACATGTGGACATGGATTTTGAAAATTCTAGAGAGAATTTTAAAAGCTTCAACAGAATTTCAACAATTTTGAGAGGGATTTGAAAAGCTTCAATGGGAATGGGAAGAATTGGGACAAAAATTGGAAAATTTTTAAGGGACTTTGAAAAAATTTCAACTGGAATTTTAGCCATTTTTTGACGTGAAATTGTAAACATGTGGACATGGATTTTGAAAATTCTAGAGGGAATTTTAAAAGCTTCAAGAGAATTTCAACAATTTGGAGAGGGATTTGAAAAGTTTCAATGGGAATGGGAAGAATTGGGACAAAAATTGGAAAATTTTTAAGGGACTTTGAAAAAATTTCAACTGGAATTTTAGCCATTTTTTGACGTGAAATTGTAAACATGTGGACATGGATTTTGAAAATTCTAGAGGGAATTTTAAAAGCTTCAAGAGAATTTCAACAATTTGGAGAGGGATTTGAAAAGTTTCAATGGGAATGGGAAGAATTGGGACAAAAATTGGAAAATTTTTAAGGGACTTTGAAAAAATTTCAACTGGAATTTTAGCAATTTTTTGAAGTGAAATTGTAAACATGTGGACATGGATTTTGAAAATTCTAGAGAGAATTTTAAAAGCTTCAACAGAATTTCAACAATTTTGAGAGGGATTTGAAAAGTTTCAATGGGAATGGGAAGAATTGGGACAAAAATTGGAAAATTTTTAAGGGACTTTGAAAAAATTTCAACTGGAATTTTAGCCATTTTTTGACGTGAAATTGTAAACATGTGGACATGGATTTTGAAAATTCTAGAGGGAATTTTAAAAGCTTCAAGAGAATTTCAACAATTTGGAGAGGGATTTGAAAAGTTTCAATGGGAATGGGAAGAATTGGGACAAAAATTGGAAAATTTTTAAGGGACTTTGAAAAAATTTCAACTGGAATTTTAGCAATTTTTTGACGTGAAATTGTAAACATGTGGACATGGATTTTGAAAATTCTAGAGAGAATTTTAAAAGCTTCAACAGAATTTCAACAATTTTGAGAGGGATTTGAAAAGTTTCAATGGGAATGGGAAGAATTGGGACAAAAATTGGAAAATTTTTAAGGGACTTTGAAAAAATTTCAACTGGAATTTTAGCAATTTTTTGACGTGAAATTGTAAACATGTGGACATGGATTTTGAAAATTCTAGAGAGAATTTTAAAAGCTTCAACAGAATTTCAACAATTTTGAGAGGGATTTGAAAAGTTTCAATGGGAATGGGAAGAATTGGGACAAAAATTGGAAAATTTTTAAGGGACTTTGAAAAAATTGCAACTGGAATTTTAGCCATTTTTTGATGTGAAATTGTAAACATGTTGAAGTGGATTTTGAAAATTCTAGAGAGAATTTTAAAAGCTTCAACAGAATTTCAACAATTTTGAGAGGGATTTGAAAAGTTTCAATGGGAATGGGAAGAATTGGGACAAAAATTGGAAAATTTTTAAGGGACTTTGAAAAAATTTCAACTGGAATTTTAGCAATTTTTTGACGTGAAATTGTAAACATGTGGACATGGATTTTGAAAATTCTAGAGAGAATTTTAAAAGCTTCAACAGAATTTCAACAATTTGGAGAGGGATTTGAAAAGTTTCAATGGGAATGGGAAGAATTGGGACAAAAATTGGAAAATTTTTAAGGGACTTTGAAAAAATTTCAACTGGAATTTTAGCAATTTTTTGACGTGAAATTGTAAACATGTGGACATGGATTTTGAAAATTCTAGAGAGAATTTTAAAAGCTTCAACAGAATTTCAACAATTTTGAGAGGGATTTGAAAAGTTTCAATGGGAATGGGAAGAATTGGGACAAAAATTGGAAAATTTTTAAGGGACTTTGAAAAAATTTCAACTGGAATTTTAGCAATTTTTTGACGTGAAATTGTAAACATGTGGACATGGATTTTGAAAATTCTAGAGAGAATTTTAAAAGCTTCAAGAGAATTTCAACAATTTGGAGAGGGATTTGAAAAGTTTCAATGGGAATGGGAAGAATTGGGACAAAAATTGGAAAATTTTTAAGGGACTTTGAAAAAATTTCAACTGGAATTTTAGCCATTTTTTGAAGTGAAATTGTAAACATGTGGACATGGATTTTGAAAATTCTAGAGAGAATTTTAAAAGCTTCAACAGAATTTCAACAATTTTGAGAGGGATTTGAAAAGTTTCAATGGGAATGGGAAGAATTGGGACAAAAATTGGAAAATTTTTAAGGGACTTTGAAAAAATTGCAACTGGAATTTTAGCCATTTTTTGACGTGAAATTGTAAACATGTGGACATGGATTTTGAAAATTCTAGAGAGAATTTTAAAAGCTTCAACAGAATTCCAACAATTTTGAGAGGGATTTGAAAAGTTTCAATGGGAATGGGAAGAATTGGGACAAAAATTGGAAAATTTTTAAGGGACTTTGAAAAAATTTCAACTGGAATTTTAGCAATTTTTTGACGTGAAATAGTAAACATGTGGACATGGATTTTGAAAATTCTAGAGAGAATTTTAAAAGCTTCAACAGAATTTCAACAATTTTGAGAGGGATTTGAAAAGTTTCAATGGGAATGGGAAGAATTGGGACAAAAATTGGAAAATTTTGAAGGGACTTTGAAAAAATTTCAACTGGAATTTTAGCCATTTTTTGACGTGAAATTGTAAACATGTGGACATGGATTTTGAAAATTCTAGAGAGAATTTTAAAAGCTTCAAGAGAATTTCAACAATTTGGAGAGGGATTTGAAAAGTTTCAATGGGAATGGGAAGAATTGGGACAAAAATTGGAAAATTTTTAAGGGACTTTGAAAAAATTTCAACTGGAATTTTAGCCATTTTTTGACGTGAAATTGTAAACATGTGGACATGGATTTTGAAAATTCTAGAGACAATTTTAAAAGCTTCAAGAGAATTTCAACAATTTGGAGAGGGATTTGAAAAGTTTCAATGGGAATGGGAAGAATTGGGACAAAAATTGGAAAATTTTTAAGGGACTTTGAAAAAATTTCAACTGGAATTTTAGCCATTTTTTGACGTGAAATTGTAAACATGTGGACATGGATTTTGAAAATTCTAGAGAGAATTTTTAAAGCTTCAACAGAATTTCAACAATTTTGAGAGGGATTTGAAAAGTTTCAATGGGAATGGGAAGAATTGGGACAAAAATTGGAAAATTTTTAAGGGACTTTGAAAAAATTGCAACTGGAATTTTAGCCATTTTTTGACGTGAAATTGTAAACATGTGGACATGGATTTTGAAAATTCTAGAGAGAATTTTAAAAGCTTCAACAGAATTTCAACAATTTGGAGAGGGATTTGAAAAGTTTCAATGGGAATGGGAAGAATTGGGACAAAAATTGGAAAATTTTTAAGGGACTTTGAAAAAATTTCAACTGGAATTTTAGCCATTTTCTGACGTGAAATTGTAAACATGTTGAAGTGGATTTTGAAAATTCTAGAGAGAATTTTAAAAGCTTCAACAGAATTTCAACAATTTTGAGAGGGATTTGAAAAGTTTCAATGGGAATGGGAAGAATTGGGACAAAAATTGGAAAATTTTTAAGGGACTTTGAAAAAATTTCAACTGGAATTTTAGCCATTTTTTGACGTGAAATTGTAAACATGTGGACATGGATTTTGAAAATTCTAGAGAGAATTTTAAAAGCTTCAAGAGAATTTCAACAATTTTGAGAGGGATTTGAAAAGTTTCAATGGGAATGGGAAGAATTGGGACAAAAATTGGAAAATATTTAAGGGACTTTGAAAAAATTTCAACTGGAATTTTAGCAATTTTTTGACGTGAAATTGTAAACATGTGGACATGGATTTTGAAAATTCTAGAGAGAATTTTAAAAGCTTCAACAGAATTTCAACAATTTTGAGAGGGATTTGAAAAGTTTCAATGGGAATGGGAAGAATTGGGACAAAAATTGGAAAATTTTTAAGGGACTTTGAAAAAATTGCAACTGGAATTTTAGCCATTTTCTGACGTGAAATTGTAAACATGTTGAAGTGGATTTTGAAAATTCTAGAGAGAATTTTAAAAGCTTCAACAGAATTTCAACAATTTGGAGAGGGATTTGAAAAGTTTCAATGGGAATGGGAAGAATTGGGACAAAAATTGGAAAATTTTTAAGGGACTTTGAAAAAATTGCAACTGGAATTTTAGCAATTTTTTGACGTGAAATTGTAAACATGTGGACATGGATTTTGAAAATTCTAGAGAGAATTTTAAAAGCTTCAACAGAATTTCAACAATTTTGAGAGGGATTTGAAAAGTTTCAATGGGAATGGGAAGAATTGGGACAAAAATTGGAAAATTTTGAAGGGACTTTGAAAAAATTTCAACTGGAATTTTAGCCATTTTTTGACGTGAAATTGTAAACATGTGGACATGGATTTTGAAAATTCTAGAGAGAATTTTAAAAGCTTCAAGAGAATTTCAACAATTTGGAGAGGGATTTGAAAAGTTTCAATGGGAATGGGAAGAATTGGGACAAAAATTGGAAAATTTTTAAGGGACTTTGAAAAAATTTCAACTGGAATTTTAGCCATTTTTTGACGTGAAATTGTAAACATGTGGACATGGATTTTGAAAATTCTAGAGACAATTTTAAAAGCTTCAAGAGAATTTCAACAATTTGGAGAGGGATTTGAAAAGTTTCAATGGGAATGGGAAGAATTGGGACAAAAATTGGAAAATTTTTAAGGGACTTTGAAAAAATTTCAACTGGAATTTTAGCCATTTTTTGACGTGAAATTGTAAACATGTGGACATGGATTTTGAAAATTCTAGAGAGAATTTTTAAAGCTTCAACAGAATTTCAACAATTTTGAGAGGGATTTGAAAAGTTTCAATGGGAATGGGAAGAATTGGGACAAAAATTGGAAAATTTTTAAGGGACTTTGAAAAAATTGCAACTGGAATTTTAGCCATTTTTTGACGTGAAATTGTAAACATGTGGACATGGATTTTGAAAATTCTAGAGAGAATTTTAAAAGCTTCAACAGAATTTCAACAATTTGGAGAGGGATTTGAAAAGTTTCAATGGGAATGGGAAGAATTGGGACAAAAATTGGAAAATTTTTAAGGGACTTTGAAAAAATTTCAACTGGAATTTTAGCCATTTTCTGACGTGAAATTGTAAACATGTTGAAGTGGATTTTGAAAATTCTAGAGAGAATTTTAAAAGCTTCAACAGAATTTCAACAATTTTGAGAGGGATTTGAAAAGTTTCAATGGGAATGGGAAGAATTGGGACAAAAATTGGAAAATTTTTAAGGGACTTTGAAAAAATTTCAACTGGAATTTTAGCCATTTTTTGACGTGAAATTGTAAACATGTGGACATGGATTTTGAAAATTCTAGAGAGAATTTTAAAAGCTTCAAGAGAATTTCAACAATTTTGAGAGGGATTTGAAAAGTTTCAATGGGAATGGGAAGAATTGGGACAAAAATTGGAAAATATTTAAGGGACTTTGAAAAAATTTCAACTGGAATTTTAGCAATTTTTTGACGTGAAATTGTAAACATGTGGACATGGATTTTGAAAATTCTAGAGAGAATTTTAAAAGCTTCAACAGAATTTCAACAATTTTGAGAGGGATTTGAAAAGTTTCAATGGGAATGGGAAGAATTGGGACAAAAATTGGAAAATTTTTAAGGGACTTTGAAAAAATTGCAACTGGAATTTTAGCCATTTTCTGACGTGAAATTGTAAACATGTTGAAGTGGATTTTGAAAATTCTAGAGAGAATTTTAAAAGCTTCAACAGAATTTCAACAATTTGGAGAGGGATTTGAAAAGTTTCAATGGGAATGGGAAGAATTGGGACAAAAATTGGAAAATTTTTAAGGGACTTTGAAAAAATTGCAACTGGAATTTTAGCAATTTTTTGACGTGAAATTGTAAACATGTGGACATGGATTTTGAAAATTCTAGAGAGAATTTTAAAAGCTTCAACAGAATTTCAACAATTTTGAGAGGGATTTGAAAAGTTTCAATGGGAATGGGAAGAATTGGGACAAAAATTGGAAAATTTTTAAGGGACTTTGAAAAAATTTCAACTGGAATTTTAGCCATTTTATGACGTGAAATTGTAAACATGTGGCCATGGATTTTGAAAATTCTAGAGAGAATTTTAAAAGCTTCAACAGAATTTCAACAATTTTGAGAGGGATTTGAAAAGTTTCAATGGGAATGGGAAGAATTGGGACAAAAATTGGAAAATTTTTAAGGGACTTTGAAAAAATTTCAACTGGAATTTTAGCAATTTTTTGACGTGAAATTGTAAACATGTTGAAGTGGATTTTGAAAATTCTAGAGAGAATTTTAAAAGCTCCAACAGAATTTCAACAATTTTGAGAGGGATTTGAAAAGTTTCAATGGGAATGGGAAGAATTGGGACAAAAATTGGAAAATTTTTAAGGGACTTTGAAAAAATTTCAACTGGAATTTTAGCAATTTTTTGACGTGAAATTGTAAACATGTGGATATGGATTTTGAAAATTCTAGAGAGAATTTTAAAAGCTTCAACAGAATTTCAACAATTTTGAGAGGGATTTGAAAAGTTTCAATGGGAATGGGAAGAATTGGGACAAAAATTGGAAAATTTTTAAGGGACTTTGAAAAAATTTCAACTGGAATTTTAGCCATTTTATGACGTGAAATTGTAAACATGTGGCCATGGATTTTGAAAATTCTAGAGAGAATTTTAAAAGCTTCAACAGAATTTCAACAATTTTGAGAGGGATTTGAAAAGTTTCAATGGGAATGGGAAGAATTGGGACAAAAATTGGAAAATTTTTAAGGGACTTTGAAAAAATTTCAACTGGAATTTTAGCAATTTTTTGACGTGAAATTGTAAACATGTTGAAGTGGATTTTGAAAATTCTAGAGAGAATTTTAAAAGCTTCAACAGAATTTCAACAATTTGGAGAGGGATTTGAAAAGTTTCAATGGGAATGGGAAGAATTGGGACAAAAATTGGAAAATTTTTAAGGGACTTTGAAAAAATTTCAACTGGAATTTTAGCAATTTTTTGACGTGAAATTGTAAACATGTGGATATGGATTTTGAAAATTCTAGAGAGAATTTTAAAAGCTTCAACAGAATTTCAACAATTTTGAGAGGGATTTGAAAAGTTTCAATGGGAATGGGAAGAATTGGGACAAAAATTGGAAAATTTTTAAGGGACTTTGAAAAAATTTCAACTGGAATTTTAGCAATTTGGATGTGAAATTGTAAACATGTGGACATGGATTTTGAAAATTCTAGAGAGAATTTTAAAAGCTTCAAGAGAATTTCAACAATTTTGAGAGGGATTTGAAAAGTTTCAATGGGAATGGGAAGAATTGGGACAAAAATTGGAAAATATTTAAGGGACTTTGAAAAAATTTCAACTGGAATTTTAGCAATTTTTTGACGTGAAATTGTAAACATGTGGACATGGATTTTGAAAATTCTAGAGAGAATTTTAAAAGCTTCAACAGAATTTCAACAATTTTGAGAGGGATTTGAAAAGTTTCAATGGGAATGGGAAGAATTGGGACAAAAATTGGAAAATTTTTAAGGGACTTTGAAAAAATTGCAACTGGAATTTTAGCAATTTTTTGACGTGAAATTGTAAATATGTGGACATGGATTTTGAAAATTCTAGAGAGAATTTTAAAAGCTTCAACAGAATTTCAACAATTTTGAGAGGGATTTGAAAAGTTTCAATGGAGAGAATTTTAAAAGCTTCAACAGAATTTCAACAATTTTGAGAGGGATTTGAAAAGTTTCAATGGGAATGGGAAGAATTGGGACAAAAATTGGAAAATTTTTAAGGGACTTTGAAAAAATTTCAACTGGAATTTTAGCAATTTTTTGACGTGAAATTGTAAACATGTGGACATGGATTTTGAAAATTCTAGAGAGAATTTTAAAAGCTTCAACAGATTTTCAACAATTTTGAGAGGGATTTGAAAAGTTTCAATGGGAATGGGAAGAATTGGGACAAAAATTGGAAAATTTTTAAGGGACTTTGAAAAAATTTCAACTGGAATTTTAGCCATTTTCTGACGTGAAATTGTAAACATGTTGAAGTGGATTTTGAAAATTCTAGAGAGAATTTTAAAAGCTTCAACAGAATTTCAACAATTTTGAGAGGGATTTGAAAAGTTTCAATGGGAATGGGAAGAATTGGGAAAGGACGTGAAATTGTAAACATGTGGACATGGATTTTGAAAATTCTAGAGAGAATTTTAAAAGCTTCAACAGAATTTCAACAATTTTGAGAGGGATTTGAAAAGTTTCAATGGGAATGGGAAGAATTGGGACAAAAATTGGAAAACTTTTAAGGGACTTTGAAAAAATTTCAACTGGAATTTTAGCAATTTTTTGACGTGAAATTGTAAACATGTTGAAGTGGATTTTGAAAATTCTAGAGAGAATTTTAAAAGCTTCAACAGAATTTCAACAATTTGGAGAGGGATTTGAAAAGTTTCAATGGGAATGGGAAGAATTGGGACAAAAATTGGAAAATTTTTCAGGGACTTTGAAAAAATTTCAACTGGAATTTTAGCCATTTTTTGACGTGAAATTGTAAACATGTGGACATGGATTTTGAAAATTCTAGAGAGAATTTTAAAAGCTTCAAGAGAATTTCAACAATTTGGAGAGGGATTTGAAAAGTTTCAATGGGAATGGGAAGAATTGGGACAAAAATTGGAAAATTTTTAAGGGACTTTGAAAAAATTTCAACTGGAATTTTAGCCATTTTTTGACGTGAAATTGTAAACATGTGGACATGGATTTTGAAAATTCTAGAGAGAATTTTAAAGCTTCAACAGAATTTCAACAATTTTGAGAGGGATTTGAAAAGTTTCAATGGGAATGGGAAGAATTGGGACAAAAATTGGAAAATTTTTAAGGGACTTTGAAAAATTGCAACTGGAATTTTAGCCATTTTTTGACGTGAAATTGTAAACATGTGGACATGGATTTTGAAAATTCTAGAGAGAATTTTAAAAGCTTCAACAGAATTTCAACAATTTGGAGAGGGATTTGAAAAGTTTCAATGGGAATGGGAAGAATTGGGACAAAAATTGGAAAATTTTTAAGGGACTTTGAAAAAATTTCAACTGGAATTTTAGCCATTTTCTGACGTGAAATTGTAAACATGTTGAAGTGGATTTTGAAAATTCTAGAGAGAATTTTAAAAGCTTCAACAGAATTTCAACAATTTTGAGAGGGATTTGAAAAGTTTCAATGGGAATGGGAAGAATTGGGACAAAAATTGGAAAATTTTTAAGGGACTTTGAAAAAATTTCAACTGGAATTTTAGCCATTTTTTGACGTGAAATTGTAAACATGTGGACATGGATTTTGAAAATTCTAGAGAGAATTTTAAAAGCTTCAAGAGAATTTCAACAATTTTGAGAGGGATTTGAAAAGTTTCAATGGGAATGGGAAGAATTGGGACAAAAATTGGAAAATATTTAAGGGACTTTGAAAAATTTCAACTGGAATTTTAGCAATTTTTTGACGTGAAATTTGTAAACATGTGGACATGGATTTTGAAAATTCTAGAGAGAATTTTAAAAGCTTCAACAGAATTTCAACAATTTGGAGAGGGATTTGAAAAGTTTCAATGGGAATGGGAAGAATTGGGACAAAAATTGGAAAATTTTTAAGGGACTTGAAAAAATTTCAACTGGAATTTTAGCCATTTTCTGACGTGAAATTGTAAACATGTTGAAGTGGATTTTGAAAATTCTAGAGAGAATTTTAAAAGCTTCAACAGAATTTCAACAATTTGGAGAGGGATTTGAAAAGTTTCAATGGGAATGGGAAGAATTGGGACAAAAATTGGAAAATTTTTAAGGGACTTTGAAAAAATTTCAACTGGAATTTTAGCCATTTTTTGACGTGAAATTGTAAACATGTGGACATGGATTTTGAAAATTCTAGAGAGAATTTTAAAAGCTTCAAGAGAATTTCAACAATTTTGAGAGGGATTTGAAAAGTTTCAATGGGAATGGGAAGAATTGGGACAAAAATTGGAAAATATTTAAGGGACTTTGAAAAAATTTCAACTGGAATTTTAGCAATTTTTTGACGTGAAATTGTAAACATGTGGACATGGATTTTGAAAATTCTAGAGAGAATTTTAAAAGCTTCAACAGAATTTCAACAATTTTGAGAGGGATTTGAAAAGTTTCAATGGGAATGGGAAGAATTGGGACAAAAATTGGAAAATTTTTAAGGGACTTTGAAAAAATTGCAACTGGAATTTTAGCCATTTTCTGACGTGAAATTGTAAACATGTTGAAGTGGATTTTGAAAATTCTAGAGAGAATTTTAAAAGCTTCAACAGAATTTCAACAATTTGGAGAGGGATTTGAAAAGTTTCAATGGGAATGGGAAGAATTGGGACAAAAATTGGAAAATTTTTAAGGGACTTTGAAAAAATTGCAACTGGAATTTTAGCAATTTTTTGACGTGAAATTGTAAACATGTGGACATGGATTTTGAAAATTCTAGAGAGAATTGTAAAAGCTTCAACAGAATTTCAACAATTTTGAGAGGGATTTGAAAAGTTTCAATGGGAATGGGAAGAATTGGGACAAAAATTGGAAAATTTTTAAGGACTTTGAAAAAATTTCAACTGGAATTTTAGCCATTTTATGACGTGAAATTGTAAACATGTGGCCATGGATTTTGAAAATTCTAGAGAGAATTTTAAAAGCTTCAACAGAATTTCAACAATTTTGAGAGGGATTTGAAAAGTTTCAATGGGAATGGGAAGAATTGGGACAAAAATTGGAAAATTTTTAAGGGACTTTGAAAAAATTTCAACTGGAATTTTAGCAATTTTTTGACGTGAAATTGTAAACATGTTGAAGTGGATTTTGAAAATTCTAGAGAGAATTTTAAAAGCTCCAACAGAATTTCAACAATTTTGAGAGGGATTTGAAAAGTTTCAATGGGAATGGGAAGAATTGGGACAAAAATTGGAAAATTTTTAAGGGACTTTGAAAAAATTTCAACTGGAATTTTAGCAATTTTTTGACGTGAAATTGTAAACATGTGGATATGGATTTTGAAAATTCTAGAGAGAATTTAAAAGCTTCAACAGAATTTCAACAATTTTGAGAGGGATTTGAAAAGTTTCAATGGGAATGGGAAGAATTGGGACAAAAATTGGAAAATTTTTAAGGGACTTTGAAAAAATTTCAACTGGAATTTTAGCCATTTTATGACGTGAAATTGTAAACATGTGGCCATGGATTTTGAAAATTCTAGAGAGAATTTTAAAAGCTTCAACAGAATTTCAACAATTTTGAGAGGGATTTGAAAAGTTTCAATGGGAATGGGAAGAATTGGGACAAAAATTGGAAAATTTTTAAGGGACTTTGAAAAAATTTCAACTGGAATTTTAGCAATTTTTTGACGTGAAATTGTAAACATGTTGAAGTGGATTTTGAAAATTCTAGAGAGAATTTTAAAAGCTTCAACAGAATTTCAACAATTTGGAGAGGGATTTGAAAAGTTTCAATGGGAATGGGAAGAATTGGGACAAAAATTGGAAAATTTTTAAGGGACTTTGAAAAAATTTCAACTGGAATTTTAGCAATTTTTTGACGTGAAATTGTAAACATGTGGATATGGATTTTGAAAATTCTAGAGAGAATTTTAAAAGCTTCAACAGAATTTCAACAATTTTGAGAGGGATTTGAAAAGTTTCAATGGGAATGGGAAGAATTGGGACAAAAATTGGAAAATTTTTAAGGGACTTTGAAAAAATTTCAACTGGAATTTTAGCAATTTGGATGTGAAATTGTAAACATGTGGACATGGATTTTGAAAATTCTAGAGAGAATTTTAAAAGCTTCAACAGAATTTCAACAATTTTGAGAGGGATTTGAAAAGTTTCAATGGGAATGGGAAGAATTGGGACAAAAATTGGAAAATTTTGAAGGGACTTTGAAAAAATTTCAACTGGAATTTTAGCCATTTTTTCACGTGAAATTGTAAACATGTGGACATGGATTTTGAAAATTCTAGAGAGAATTTTAAAAGCTTCAAGAGAATTTCAACAATTTTGAGAGGGATTTGAAAAGTTTCAATGGGAATGGGAAGAATTGGGACAAAAATTGGAAAATTTTTAAGGGACTTTGAAAAAATTGCAACTGGAATTTTAGCAATTTTTTGACGTGAAATTGTAAATATGTGGACATGGATTTTGAAAATTCTAGAGAGAATTTTAAAAGCTTCAACAGAATTTCAACAATTTTGAGAGGGATTTGAAAAGTTTCAATGGGAATGGGAAGAATTGGGACAAAAATTGGAAAATTTTTAAGGGACTTTGAAAAAATTTCAACTGGAATTTTAGCAATTTTTTGACGTGAAATTGTAAACATGTGGACATGGATTTTGAAAATTCTAGAGAGAATTTTAAAAGCTTCAACAGATTTTCAACAATTTTGAGAGGATTTGAAAAGTTTCAATGGGAATGGGAAGAATTGGGACAAAAATTGGAAAATTTTTAAGGGACTTTGAAAAAATTTCAACTGGAATTTTAGCCATTTTCTGACGTGAAATTGTAAACATGTTGAAGTGGATTTTGAAAATTCTAGAGAGAATTTTAAAAGCTTCAACAGAATTTCAACAATTTTGAGAGGGATTTGAAAAGTTTCAATGGGAATGGGAAGAATTGGGACAAAAATTGGAAAATTTTTAAGGGACTTTGAAAAAATTTCAACTGGAATTTTAGCCATTTTCTGACGTGAAATTGTAAACATGTTGAAGTGGATTTTGAAAATTCTAGAGAGAATTTTAAAAGCTTCAACAGAATTTCAACAATTTTGAGAGGGATTTGAAAAGTTTCAATGGGAATGGGAAGAATTGGGACAAAAATTGGAAAACTTTTAAGGGACTTTGAAAAAATTTCAACTGGAATTTTAGCAATTTTTGACGTGAAATTGTAAACATGTTGAAGTGGATTTTGAAAATTCTAGAGAGAATTTTAAAAGCTTCAACAGAATTTCAACAATTTGGAGAGGGATTTGAAAAGTTTCAATGGGAATGGGAAGAATTGGGACAAAAATTGGAAAATTTTTCAGGGACTTTGAAAAAATTTCAACTGGAATTTTAGCCATTTTTTGACGTGAAATTGTAAACATGTGGACATGGATTTTGAAAATTCTAGAGAGAATTTTAAAAGCTTCAAGAGAATTTCAACAATTTGGAGAGGGATTTGAAAAGTTTCAATGGGAATGGGAAGAATTGGGACAAAAATTGGAAAATTTTTAAGGGACTTTGAAAAAATTTCAACTGGAATTTTAGCCATTTTTTGACGTGAAATTGTAAACATGTGGACATGGATTTTGAAAATTCTAGAGAGAATTTTTAAAGCTTCAACAGAATTTCAACAATTTTGAGAGGGATTTGAAAAGTTTCAATGGGAATGGGAAGAATTGGGACAAAAATTGGAAAATTTTTAAGGGACTTTGAAAAAATTTCAACTGGAATTTTAGCCATTTTTTGACGTGAAATTGTAAACATGTGGACATGGATTTTGAAAATTCTAGAGAGAATTTTAAAAGCTTCAACAGAATTTCAACAATTTGGAGAGGGATTTGAAAAGTTTCAATGGGAATGGGAAGAATTGGGACAAAAATTGGAAAATTTTTAAGGGACTTTGAAAAAATTTCAACTGGAATTTTAGCCATTTTCTGACGTGAAATTGTAAACATGTTGAAGTGGATTTTGAAAATTCTAGAGAGAATTTTAAAAGCTTCAACAGAATTTCAACAATTTTGAGAGGGATTTGAAAAGTTTCAATGGGAATGGGAAGAATTGGGACAAAAATTGGAAAATTTTTAAGGGACTTTGAAAAAATTTCAACTGGAATTTTAGCCATTTTTTGACGTGAAATTGTAAACATGTGGACATGGATTTTGAAAATTCTAGAGAGAATTTTAAAAGCTTCAAGAGAATTTCAACAATTTTGAGAGGGATTTGAAAAGTTTCAATGGGAATGGGAAGAATTGGGACAAAAATTGGAAAATATTTAAGGGACTTTGAAAAAATTTCAACTGGAATTTTAGCAATTTTTTGACGTGAAATTGTAAACATGTGGACATGGATTTTGAAAATTCTAGAGAGAATTTTAAAAGCTTCAACAGAATTTCAACAATTTTGAGAGGGATTTGAAAAGTTTCAATGGGAATGGGAAGAATTGGGACAAAAATTGGAAAATTTTTAAGGGACTTTGAAAAAATTGCAACTGGAATTTTAGCCATTTTCTGACGTGAAATTGTAAACATGTTGAAGTGGATTTTGAAAATTCTAGAGAGAATTTTAAAAGCTTCAACAGAATTTCAACAATTTTGAGAGGGATTTGAAAAGTTTCAATGGGAATGGGAAGAATTGGGACAAAAATTGGAAAATTTTTAAGGGACTTTGAAAAAATTGGGAATTTTAGCAATTTTTTGACGTGAAATTGTAAACATGTGGACATGGATTTTGAAAATTCTAGAGAGAATTTTAAAAGCTTCAACAGAATTTCAACAATTTTGAGAGGGATTTGAAAAGTTTCAATGGGAATGGGAAGAATTGGGACAAAAATTGGAAAATTTTTAAGGGACTTTGAAAAAATTTCAACTGGAATTTTAGCCATTTTATGACGTGAAATTGTAAACATGTGGCCATGGATTTTGAAAATTCTAGAGAGAATTTTAAAAGCTTCAACAGAATTTCAACAATTTTGAGAGGGATTTGAAAAGTTTCAATGGGAATGGGAAGAATTGGGACAAAAATTGGAAAATTTTTAAGGGACTTTGAAAAAATTTCAACTGGAATTTTAGCAATTTTTTGACGTGAAATTGTAAACATGTTGAAGTGGATTTTGAAAATTCTAGAGAGAATTTTAAAAGCTCCAACAGAATTTCAACAATTTTGAGAGGGATTTGAAAAGTTTCAATGGGAATGGGAAGAATTGGGACAAAAATTGGAAAATTTTTAAGGGACTTTGAAAAAATTTCAACTGGAATTTTAGCAATTTTTTGACGTGAAATTGTAAACATGTGGACATGGATTTTGAAAATTCTAGAGAGAATTTTAAAAGCTTCAACAGAATTTCAACAATTTTGAGAGGGATTTGAAAAGTTTCAATGGGAATGGGAAGAATTGGGACAAAAATTGGAAAATTTTTAAGGGACTTTGAAAAAATTTCAACTGGAATTTTAGCCATTTTATGACGTGAAATTGTAAACATGTGGCCATGGATTTTGAAAATTCTAGAGAGAATTTTAAAAGCTTCAACAGAATTTCAACAATTTTGAGAGGGATTTGAAAAGTTTCAATGGGAATGGGAAGAATTGGGACAAAAATTGGAAAATTTTTAAGGGACTTTGAAAAAATTTCAACTGGAATTTTAGCAATTTTTTGACGTGAAATTGTAAACATGTTGAAGTGGATTTTGAAAATTCTAGAGAGAATTTTAAAAGCTTCAACAGAATTTCAACAATTTGGAGAGGGATTTGAAAAGTTTCAATGGGAATGGGAAGAATTGGGACAAAAATTGGAAAATTTTTAAGGGACTTTGAAAAAATTTCAACTGGAATTTTAGCAATTTTTTGACGTGAAATTGTAAACATGTGGATATGGATTTTGAAAATTCTAGAGAGAATTTTAAAAGCTTCAACAGAATTTCAACAATTTTGAGAGGGATTTGAAAAGTTTCAATGGGAATGGGAAGAATTGGGACAAAAATTGGAAAATTTTTAAGGGACTTTGAAAAAATTTCAACTGGAATTTTAGCAATTTGGATGTGAAATTGTAAACATGTGGACATGGATTTTGAAAATTCTAGAGAGAATTTTAAAAGCTTCAACAGAATTTCAACAATTTTGAGAGGGATTTGAAAAGTTTCAATGGGAATGGGAAGAATTGGGACAAAAATTGGAAAATTTTGAAGGGACTTTGAAAAAATTTCAACTGGAATTTTAGCCATTTTTTCACGTGAAATTGTAAACATGTGGACATGGATTTTGAAAATTCTAGAGAGAATTTTAAAAGCTTCAAGAGAATTTCAACAATTTTGAGAGGGATTTGAAAAGTTTCAATGGGAATGGGAAGAATTGGGACAAAAATTGGAAAATTTTTAAGGGACTTTGAAAAAATTGCAACTGGAATTTTAGCAATTTTTTGACGTGAAATTGTAAATATGTGGACATGGATTTTGAAAATTCTAGAGAGAATTTTAAAAGCTTCAAGAGAATTTCAACAATTTGGAGAGGGATTTGAAAAGTTTCAATGGGAATGGGAAGAATTGGGACAAAAATTGGAAAATTTTTAAGGGACTTTGAAAAAATTTCAACTGGAATTTTAGCAATTTTTTGACGTGAAATTGTAAACATGTGGACATGGATTTTGAAAATTCTAGAGAGAATTTTAAAAGCTTCAACAGATTTTCAACAATTTTGAGAGGGATTTGAAAAGTTTCAATGGGAATGGGAAGAATTGGGACAAAAATTGGAAAATTTTTAAGGGACTTTGAAAAAATTTCAACTGGAATTTTAGCCATTTTCTGACGTGAAATTGTAAACATGTTGAAGTGGATTTTGAAAATTCTAGAGAGAATTTTAAAAGCTTCAACAGAATTTCAACAATTTTGAGAGGGATTTGAAAAGTTTCAATGGGAATGGGAAGAATTGGGACAAAAATTGGAAAATTTTTAAGGGACTTTGAAAAAATTTCAACTGGAATTTTAGCCATTTTCTGACGTGAAATTGTAAACATGTGGACATGGATTTTGAAAATTCTAGAGAGAATTTTAAAAGCTTCAACAGAATTTCAACAATTTTGAGAGGGATTTGAAAAGTTTCAATGGGAATGGGAAGAATTGGGACAAAAATTGGAAAACTTTTAAGGGACTTTGAAAAAATTTCAACTGGAATTTTAGCAATTTTTTGACGTGAAATTGTAAACATGTTGAAGTGGATTTTGAAAATTCTAGAGAGAATTTTAAAAGCTTCAACAGAATTTCAACAATTTGGAGAGGGATTTGAAAAGTTTCAATGGGAATGGGAAGAATTGGGACAAAAATTGGAAAATTTTTAAGGGACTTTGAAAAAATTTCAACTGGAATTTTAGCCATTTTTTGACGTGAAATTGTAAACATGTGGCCATGGATTTTGAAAATTCTAGAGAGAATTTTAAAAGCTTCAACAGAATTTCAACAATTTGGAGAGGGATTTGAAAAGTTTCAATGGGAATGGGAAGAATTGGGACAAAAATTGGAAAATTTTTAAGGGACTTTGAAAAAATTTCAACTGGAATTTTAGCAATTTTTTGACGTGAAATTGTAAACATGTGGACATGGATTTTGAAAATTCTAGAGAGATTTTTAAAAGCTTCAAGAGAATTTCAACAATTTTGAGAGGGATTTGAAAAGTTTCAATGGGAATGGGAAGAATTGGGACAAAAATTGGAAAATTTTTAAGGGACTTTGAAAAAATTGCAACTGGAATTTTAGCCATTTTCTGACGTGAAATTGTAAACATGTGGACATGGATTTTGAAAATTCTAGAGAGAATTTTAAAAGCTTCAACAGAATTTCAACAATTTGGAGAGGGATTTGAAAAGTTTCAATGGGAATGGGAAGAATTGGGACAAAAATTGGAAAATTTTTCAGGGACTTTGAAAAAATTTCAACTGGAATTTTAGCCATTTTTTGACGTGAAATTTTAAACATGTGGACATGGATTTTGAAAATTCTAGAGAGAATTTTAAAAGCTTCAACAGAATTTCAACAATTTTGAGAGGGATTTGAAAAGTTTCAATGGGAATGGGAAGAATTGGGACAAAAATTGGAAAATTTTTAAGGGACTTTGAAAAAATTTCAACTGGAATTTTAGCCATTATTTGACGTGAAATTGTAAACATGTTGAAGTGGATTTTGAAAATTCTAGAGAGAATTTTAAAAGCTTAAACAGAATTTCAACAATTTTGAGAGGGATTTGAAAAGTTTCAATGGGAATGGGAAGAATTGGGACAAAAATTGGAAAATTTTTAAGGGACTTTGAAAAAATTTCAACTGGAATTTTAGCCATTTTCTGACGTGAAATTGTAAACATGTTGAAGTGGATTTTGAAAATTCTAGAGAGAATTTTAAAAGCTTCAACAGAATTTCAACAATTTTGAGAGGGATTTGAAAAGTTTCAATGGGAATGGGAAGAATTGGGACAAAAATTGGAAAATTTTTAAGGGACTTTGAAAAAATTTCAACTGGAATTTTAGCCATTTTCTGACGTGAAATTGTAAACATGTTGAAGTGGATTTTGAAAATTCTAGAGAGAATTTTAAAAGCTTCAACAGAATTTCAACAATTTTGAGAGGGATTTGAAAAGTTTCAATGGGAATGGGAAGAATTGGGACAAAAATTGGAAAACTTTTAAGGGACTTTGAAAAAATTTCAACTGGAATTTTAGCAATTTTTTGACGTGAAATTGTAAACATGTTGAAGTGGATTTTGAAAATTCTAGAGAGAATTTTAAAAGCTTCAACAGAATTTCAACAATTTGGAGAGGGATTTGAAAAGTTTCAATGGGAATGGGAAGAATTGGGACAAAAATTGGAAAATTTTTCAGGGACTTTGAAAAAATTTCAACTGGAATTTTAGCCATTTTTTGACGTGAAATTGTAAACATGTGGACATGGATTTTGAAAATTCTAGAGAGAATTTTAAAAGCTTCAAGAGAATTTCAACAATTTGGAGAGGGATTTGAAAAGTTTCAATGGGAATGGGAAGAATTGGGACAAAAATTGGAAAATTTTTAAGGGACTTTGAAAAAATTTCAACTGGAATTTTAGCCATTTTTTGACGTGAAATTGTAAACATGTGGACATGGATTTTGAAAATTCTAGAGAGAATTTTTAAAGCTTCAACAGAATTTCAACAATTTGGAGAGGGATTTGAAAAGTTTCAATGGGAATGGGAAGAATTGGGACAAAAATTGGAAAATTTTTAAGGGACTTTGAAAAAATTGCAACTGGAATTTTAGCCATTTTCTGACGTGAAATTGTAAACATGTTGAAGTGGATTTTGAAAATTCTAGAGAGAATTTTAAAAGCTTCAACAGAATTTCAACAATTTGGAGAGGGATTTGAAAAGTTTCAATGGGAATGGGAAGAATTGGGACAAAAATTGGAAAATTTTTAAGGGACTTTGAAACAATTTCAACTGGAATTTTAGCAATTTTTTGACGTGAAATTGTAAACATGTGGACATGGATTTTGAAAATTCTAGAGAGAATTTTAAAAGCTTCAACAGAATTTCAACAATTTTGAGAGGGATTTGAAAAGTTTCAATGGGAATGGGAAGAATTGGGACAAAAATTGGAAAATTTTTAAGGGACTTTGAAAAAATTTCAACTGGAATTTTAGCCATTTTATGACGTGAAATTGTAAACATGTGGCCATGGATTTTGAAAATTCTAGAGAGAATTTTAAAAGCTTCAACAGAATTTCAACAATTTTGAGAGGGATTTGAAAAGTTTCAATGGGAATGGGAAGAATTGGGACAAAAATTGGAAAATTTTTAAGGGACTTTGAAAAAATTTCAACTGGAATTTTAGCAATTTTTTGACGTGAAATTGTAAACATGTTGAAGTGGATTTTGAAAATTCTAGAGAGAATTTTAAAAGCTCCAACAGAATTTCAACAATTTTGAGAGGGATTTGAAAAGTTTCAATGGGAATGGGAAGAATTGGGACAAAAATTGGAAAATTTTTAAGGGACTTTGAAAAAATTTCAACTGGAATTTTAGCCATTTTTTGACGTGAAATTGTAAACATGTGGATATGGATTTTGAAAATTCTAGAGAGAATTTTAAAAGCTTCAAGAGAATTTCAACAATTTTGAGAGGGATTTGAAAAGTTTCAATGGGAATGGGAAGAATTGGGACAAAAATTGGAAAATTTTTAAGGGACTTTGAAAAAATTTCAACTGGAATTTTAGCCATTTTATGACGTGAAATTGTAAACATGTGGCCATGGATTTTGAAAATTCTAGAGAGAATTTTAAAAGCTTCAACAGAATTTCAACAATTTTGAGAGGGATTTGAAAAGTTTCAATGGGAATGGGAAGAATTGGGACAAAAATTGGAAAATTTTTAAGGGACTTTGAAAAAATTTCAACTGGAATTTTAGCAATTTTTTGACGTGAAATTGTAAACATGTTGAAGTGGATTTTGAAAATTCTAGAGAGAATTTTAAAAGCTTCAACAGAATTTCAACAATTTGGAGAGGGATTTGAAAAGTTTCAATGGGAATGGGAAGAATTGGGACAAAAATTGGAAAATTTTTAAGGGACTTTGAAAAAATTTCAACTGGAATTTTAGCAATTTTTTGACGTGAAATTGTAAACATGTGGATATGGATTTTGAAAATTCTAGAGAGAATTTTAAAAGCTTCAACAGAATTTCAACAATTTTGAGAGGGATTTGAAAAGTTTCAATGGGAATGGGAAGAATTGGGACAAAAATTGGAAAATTTTTAAGGGACTTTGAAAAAATTTCAACTGGAATTTTAGCCATTTTCTGACGTGAAATTGTAAACATGTGGACATGGATTTTGAAAATTCTAGAGAGAATTTTAAAAGCTTCAACAGAATTTCAACAATTTTGAGAGGGATTTGAAAAGTTTCAATGGGAATGGGAAGAATTGGGACAAAAATTGGAAAATTTTGAAGGGACTTTGAAAAAATTTCAACTGGAATTTTAGCCATTTTTTCACGTGAAATTGTAAACATGTGGACATGGATTTTGAAAATTCTAGAGAGAATTTTAAAAGCTTCAAGAGAATTTCAACAATTTTGAGAGGGATTTGAAAAGTTTCAATGGGAATGGGAAGAATTGGGACAAAAATTGGAAAATTTTTAAGGGACTTTGAAAAAATTGCAACTGGAATTTTAGCAATTTTTTGACGTGAAATTGTAAATATGTGGACATGGATTTTGAAAATTCTAGAGAGAATTTTAAAAGCTTCAACAGAATTTCAACAATTTTGAGAGGGATTTGAAAAGTTTCAATGGGAATGGAAGAATTGGGACAAAATTGGAAAATTTTTAAGGGACTTTGAAAAAATTTCAACTGGAATTTTAGCAATTTTTTGACGTGAAATTGTAAACATGTGGACATGGATTTTGAAAATTCTAGAGAGAATTTTAAAAGCTTCAACAGATTTTCAACAATTTTGAGAGGGATTTGAAAAGTTTCAATGGGAATGGGAAGAATTGGGACAAAAATTGGAAAATTTTTAAGGGACTTTGAAAAAATTTCAACTGGAATTTTAGCCATTTTCTGACGTGAAATTGTAAACATGTTGAAGTGGATTTTGAAAATTCTAGAGAGAATTTTAAAAGCTTCAACAGAATTTCAACAATTTTGAGAGGGATTTGAAAAGTTTCAATGGGAATGGGAAGAATTGGGACAAAAATTGGAAAATTTTTAAGGGACTTTGAAAAAATTTCAACTGGAATTTTAGCCATTTTCTGACGTGAAATTGTAAACATGTGGACATGGATTTTGAAAATTCTAGAGAGAATTTTAAAAGCTTCAACAGAATTTCAACAATTTTGAGAGGGATTTGAAAAGTTTCAATGGGAATGGGAAGAATTGGGACAAAAATTGGAAAACTTTTAAGGGACTTTGAAAAAATTTCAACTGGAATTTTAGCAATTTTTTGACGTGAAATTGTAAACATGTTGAAGTGGATTTTGAAAATTCTAGAGAGAATTTTAAAAGCTTCAACAGAATTTCAACAATTTGGAGAGGGATTTGAAAAGTTTCAATGGGAATGGGAAGAATTGGGACAAAAATTGGAAAATTTTTAAGGGACTTTGAAAAAATTTCAACTGGAATTTTAGCCATTTTTTGACGTGAAATTGTAAACATGTGGCCATGGATTTTGAAAATTCTAGAGAGAATTTTAAAAGCTTCAACAGAATTTCAACAATTTGGAGAGGGATTTGAAAAGTTTCAATGGGAATGGGAAGAATTGGGACAAAAATTGGAAAATTTTTAAGGGACTTTGAAAAAATTTCAACTGGAATTTTAGCAATTTTTTGACGTGAAATTGTAAACATGTGGACATGGATTTTGAAAATTCTAGAGAGATTTTTAAAAGCTTCAAGAGAATTTCAACAATTTTGAGAGGGATTTGAAAAGTTTCAATGGGAATGGGAAGAATTGGGACAAAAATTGGAAAATTTTTAAGGGACTTTGAAAAAATTTCAACTGGAATTTTAGCCATTTTCTGACGTGAAATTGTAAACATGTGGACATGGATTTTGAAAATTCTAGAGAGAATTTTAAAAGCTTCAACAGAATTTCAACAATTTGGAGAGGGATTTGAAAAGTTTCAATGGGAATGGGAAGAATTGGGACAAAAATTGGAAAATTTTTCAGGGACTTTGAAAAAATTTCAACTGGAATTTTAGCCATTTTTTGACGTGAAATTTTAAACATGTGGACATGGATTTTGAAAATTCTAGAGAGAATTTTAAAAGCTTCAACAGAATTTCAACAATTTTGAGAGGGATTTGAAAAGTTTCAATGGGAATGGGAAGAATTGGGACAAAAATTGGAAAATTTTTAAGGGACTTTGAAAAAATTTCAACTGGAATTTTAGCCATTATTTGACGTGAAATTGTAAACATGTGGACATGGATTTTGAAAATTCTAGAGAGAATTTTAAAAGCTTCAACAGAATTTCAACAATTTGGAGAGGGATTTGAAAAGTTTCAATGGGAATGGGAAGAATTGGGACAAAAATTGGAAAATTTTTAAGGGACTTTGAAAAAATTGCAACTGGAATTTTAGCAATTTTTTGACGTGAAATTGTAAACATGTTGAAGTGGATTTTGAAAATTCTAGAGAGAATTTTAAAAGCTTCAAGAGAATTTCAACAATTTTGAGAGGGATTTGAAAAGTTTCAATGGGAATGGGAAGAATTGGGACAAAAATTGGAAAATTTTTAAGGGACTTTGAAAAAATTGCAACTGGAATTTTAGCCATTTTTTGACGTGAAATTGTAAACATGTGGACATGGATTTTGAAAATTCTAGAGAGAATTTTAAAAGCTTCAACAGAATTTCAACAATTTGGAGAGGGATTTGAAAAGTTTCAATGGGAATGGGAAGAATTGGGACAAAAATTGGAAAATTTTTAAGGGACTTTGAAAAAATTTCAACTGGAATTTTAGCCATTTTTTGACGTGAAATTGTAAACATGTGGACATGGATTTTGAAAATTCTAGAGAGAATTTTAAAAGCTTCAACAGAATTTCAACGATTTTGAGAGGGATTTGAAAAGTTTCAATGGGAATGGGAAGAATTGGGACAAAAATTGGAAAATTTTTAAGGGACTTTGAAAAAATTTCAACTGGAATTTTAGCCATTTTCTGACGTGAAATTGTAAACATGTTGAAGTGGATTTTGAAAATTCTAGAGAGAATTTTAAAAGCTTCAACAGAATTTCAACAATTTTGAGAGGGATTTGAAAAGTTTCAATGGGAATGGGAAGAATTGGGACAAAAATTGGAAAATTTTTAAGGGACTTTGAAAAAATTTCAACTGGAATTTTAGCCATTTTCTGACGTGAAATTGTAAACATGTTGAAGTGGATTTTGAAAATTCTAGAGAGAATTTTAAAAGCTTCAAGAGAATTTCAACAATTTGGAGAGGGATTTGAAAAGTTTCAATGGGAATGGGAAGAATTGGGACAAAAATTGGAAAATTTTTAAGGGACTTTGAAAAAATTTCAACTGGAATTTTAGCAATTTTTTGACGTGAAATTGTAAACATGTGGACATGGATTTTGAAAATTCTAGAGAGAATTTTAAAAGCTTCAACAGAATTTCAACAATTTGGAGAGGGATTTGAAAAGTTTCAATGGGAATGGGAAGAATTGGGACAAAAATTGGAAAATTTTTAAGGGACTTTGAAAAAATTTCAACTGGAATTTTAGCCATTTTTTGACGTGAAATTGTAAACATGTGGACATGGATTTTGAAAATTCTAGAGAGAATTTTAAAAGCTTCAACAGAATTTCAACAATTTAGAGAGATTTGAAAAGTTTCAATGGGAATGGGAAGAATTGGGACAAAAATTGGAAAATTTTTAAGGGACTTTGAAAAAATTGCAACTGGAATTTTAGCAATTTTTTGACGTGAAATTGTAAACATGTGGCCATGGATTTTGAAAATTCTAGAGAGAATTTTAAAAGCTTCAAGAGAATTTCAACAATTTTGAGAGGGATTTGAAAAGTTTCAATGGGAATGGGAAGAATTGGGACAAAAATTGGAAAATTTTTAAGGGACTTTGAAAAAATTTCAACTGGAATTTTAGCCATTTTCTGACGTGAAATTGTAAACATGTTGAAGTGGATTTTGAAAATTCTAGAGAGAATTTTAAAAGCTTCAAGAGAATTTCAACAATTTTGAGAGGGATTTGAAAAGTTTCAATGGGAATGGGAAGAATTGGGGCAAAATTGGAAAATTTTTAAGGGACTTTGAAAAAATTTCAACTGGAATTTTAGCCATTTTCTGACGTGAAATTGTAAACATGTGGACATGGATTTTGAAAATTCTAGAGAGAATTTTAAAAGCTTCAACAGAATTTCAACAATTTTGAGAGGGATTTGAAAAGCTTCAATGGGAATGGGAAGAATTGGGACAAAAATTGGAAAATTTTTCAGGGACTTTGAAAAAATTGCAACTGGAATTTTAGCAATTTTTTGACGTGAAATTGTAAACATGTGGCCATGGATTTTGAAAATTCTAGAGAGAATTTTAAAAGCTTCAACAGAATTTCAACAATTTTGAGAGGGATTTGAAAAGTTTCAATGGGAATGGGAAGAATTGGGACAAAAATTGGAAAATTTTTAAGGGACTTTGAAAAAATTTCAACTGGAATTTTAGCCATTTTTTGACGTGAAATTGTAAACATGTGGACATGGATTTTGAAAATTCTAGAGAGAATTTTAAAAGCTTCAACAGAATTTCAACAATTTGGAGAGGGATTTGAAAAGTTTCAATGGGAATGGGAAGAATTGGGACAAAAATTGGAAAATTTTTAAGGGACT
Source organism: Streptopelia decaocto (assembly GCF_964273445.1). Taxonomy (NCBI): domain Eukaryota; kingdom Metazoa; phylum Chordata; class Aves; order Columbiformes; family Columbidae; genus Streptopelia; species Streptopelia decaocto. The sequence goes on along the minus strand of NW_028117205.1, from coordinate 8,304 downwards.
TTGAAAAAATTGCAACTGGAATTTTAGCAATTTTTTGACGTGAAATTGTAAATATGTGGCCATGGATTTTGAAAATTCTAGAGAGAATTTTAAAAGCTTCAACAGAATTTCAACAATTTTGAGAGGGATTTGAAAAGTTTCAATGGGAATGGGAAGAATTGGGACAAAAATTGGAAAATTTTTAAGGGACTTTGAAAAAATTTCAACTGGAATTTTAGCCATTTTCTGACGTGAAATTCTAAGCATGTTGAAGTGGATTTTGAAAATTCTAGAGAGAATTTTAAAAGCTTCAACAGAATTTCAACAATTTGGAGAGGGATTTGAAAAGTTTCAATGGGAATGGGAAGAATTGGGACAAAAATTGGAAAATTTTTAAGGGACTTTGAAAAAATTGCAACTGGAATTTTAGCCATTTTTTGACATGAAATTGTAAACATGTGGACATGGATTTTGAAAATTCTAGAGAGAATTTTAAAAGCTTCAAGAGAATTTCAACAATTTGGAGAGGGATTTGAAAAGTTTCAATGGGAATGGGAAGAATTGGGACAAAAATTGGAAAATTTTTAAGGGACTTTGAAAAAATTTCAACTGGAATTTTAGCCATTTTTTGACGTGAAATTGTAAACATGTGGCCATGGATTTTGAAAATTCTAGAGAGAATTTTAAAAGCTTCAAGAGAATTTCAACAATTTTGAGAGGGATTTGAAAAGTTTCAATGGGAATGGGAAGAATTGGGACAAAAATTGGAAAATTTTTAAGGGACTTTGAAAAAATTTCAACTGGAATTTTAGCCATTTTTTGACGTGAAATTGTAAACATGTTGAAGTGGATTTTGAAAATTCTAGAGAGAATTTTAAAAGCTTCAAGAGAATTTCAACAATTTGGAGAGGGATTTGAAAAGTTTCAATGGGAATGGGAAGAATTGGGACAAAAATTGGAAAATTTTTAAGGGACTTTGAAAAAATTGCAACTGGAATTTTAGCCATTTTTTGACGTGAAATTGTAAACATGTGGACATGGATTTTGAAAATTCTAGAGAGAATTTTAAAAGCTTCAACAGAATTTCAACAATTTGGAGAGGGATTTGAAAAGTTTCAATGGGAATGGGAAGAATTGGGACAAAAATTGGAAAATTTTTAAGGGACTTTGAAAAAATTGCAACTGGAATTTTAGCAATTTTTTGACGTGAAATTGTAAATATGTGGCCATGGATTTTGAAAATTCTAGAGAGAATTTTAAAAGCTTCAACAGAATTTCAACAATTTTGAGAGGGATTTGAAAAGTTTCAATGGGAATGGGAAGAATTGGGACAAAAATTGGAAAATTTTTAAGGGACTTTGAAAAAATTTCAACTGGAATTTTAGCCATTTTCTGACCTGAAATTCTAAGCATGTTGAAGTGGATTTTGAAAATTCTAGAGAGAATTTTAAAAGCTTCAAGAGAATTTCAACAATTTTGAGAGGGATTTGAAAAGTTTCAATGGGAATGGGAAGAATTGGGACAAAAATTGGAAAATTTTTAAGGGACTTAGAAAAAATTGCAACTGGAATTTTAGCAATTTTTTGACGTGAAATTGTAAACATGTTGAAGTGGATTTTGAAAATTCTAGAGAGAATTTTAAAAGCTTCAAGAGAATTTCAACAATTTGGAGAGGGATTTGAAAAGTTTCAATGGGAATGGGAAGAATTGGGACAAAAATTGGAAAATTTTTAAGGGACTTTGAAAAAATTGCAACTGGAATTTTAGCCATTTTTTGACGTGAAATTGTAAACATGTGGACATGGATTTTGAAAATTCTAGAGAGAATTTTAAAAGCTTCAACAGAATTTCAACAATTTGGAGAGGGATTTGAAAAGTTTCAATGGGAATGGGAAGAATTGGGACAAAAATTGGAAAATTTTTAAGGGACTTTGAAAAAATTGCAACTGGAATTTTAGCAATTTTTTGACGTGAAATTGTAAATATGTGGCCATGGATTTTGAAAATTCTAGAGAGAATTTTAAAAGCTTCAACAGAATTTCAACAATTTTGAGAGGGATTTGAAAAGTTTCAATGGGAATGGGAAGAATTGGGACAAAAATTGGAAAATTTTTAAGGGACTTTGAAAAAATTTCAACTGGAATTTTAGCCATTTTCTGACCTGAAATTCTAAGCATGTTGAAGTGGATTTTGAAAATTCTAGAGAGAATTTTAAAAGCTTCAAGAGAATTTCAACAATTTTGAGAGGGATTTGAAAAGTTTCAATGGGAATGGGAAGAATTGGGACAAAAATTGGAAAATTTTTAAGGGACTTTGAAAAAATTTCAACTGGAATTTTAGCCATTTTCTGACGTGAAATTGTAAACATGTGGACATGGATTTTGAAAATTCTAGAGAGAATTTTAAAAGCTTCAACAGAATTTCAACAATTTGGAGAGGGATTTGAAAAGTTTCAATGGGAATGGGAAGAATTGGGACAAAAATTGGAAAATTTTTAAGGGACTTTGAAAAAATTTCAACTGGAATTTTAGCCATTTTTTGACGTGAAATTGTAAACATGTGGCCATGGATTTTGAAAATTCTAGAGAGAATTTTAAAAGCTTCAAGAGAATTTCAACAATTTTGAGAGGGATTTGAAAAGTTTCAATGGGAATGGGAAGAATTGGGACAAAAATTGGAAAATTTTTAAGGGACTTAGAAAAAATTGCAACTGGAATTTTAGCAATTTTTTGACGTGAAATTGTAAACATGTTGAAGTGGATTTTGAAAATTCTAGAGAGAATTTTAAAAGCTTCAAGAGAATTTCAACAATTTGGAGAGGGATTTGAAAAGTTTCAATGGGAATGGGAAGAATTGGGACAAAAATTGGAAAATTTTTAAGGGACTTTGAAAAAATTGCAACTGGAATTTTAGCCATTTTTTGACGTGAAATTGTAAACATGTGGACATGGATTTTGAAAATTCTAGAGAGAATTTTAAAAGCTTCAACAGAATTTCAACAATTTGGAGAGGGATTTGAAAAGTTTCAATGGGAATGGGAAGAATTGGGACAAAAATTGGAAAATTTTTAAGGGACTTTGAAAAAATTTCAACTGGAATTTTAGCCATTTTTTGACGTGAAATTGTAAACATGTGGCCATGGATTTTGAAAATTCTAGAGAGAATTTTAAAAGCTTCAAGAGAATTTCAACGATTTTGAGAGGGATTTGAAAAGTTTCAATGGGAATGGGAAGAATTGGGACAAAAATTGGAAAATTTTTAAGGGACTTAGAAAAAATTGCAACTGGAATTTTAGCAATTTTTTGACGTGAAATTGTAAACATGTTGAAGTGGATTTTGAAAATTCTAGAGAGAATTTTAAAAGCTTCAAGAGAATTTCAACAATTTGGAGAGGGATTTGAAAAGTTTCAATGGGAATGGGAAGAATTGGGACAAAAATTGGAAAATTTTTAAGGGACTTTGAAAAAATTGCAACTGGAATTTTAGCCATTTTTTGACGTGAAATTGTAAACATGTGGACATGGATTTTGAAAATTCTAGAGAGAATTTTAAAAGCTTCAACAGAATTTCAACAATTTGGAGAGGGATTTGAAAAGTTTCAATGGGAATGGGAAGAATTGGGACAAAAATTGGAAAATTTTTAAGGGACTTTGAAAAAATTGCAACTGGAATTTTAGCAATTTTTTGACGTGAAATTGTAAATATGTGGCCATGGATTTTGAAAATTCTAGAGAGAATTTTAAAAGCTTCAACAGAATTTCAACAATTTTGAGAGGGATTTGAAAAGTTTCAATGGGAATGGGAAGAATTGGGACAAAAATTGGAAAATTTTTAAGGGACTTTGAAAAAATTTCAACTGGAATTTTAGCCATTTTCTGACCTGAAATTCTAAGCATGTTGAAGTGGATTTTGAAAATTCTAGAGAGAATTTTAAAAGCTTCAAGAGAATTTCAACAATTTTGAGAGGGATTTGAAAAGTTTCAATGGGAATGGGAAGAATTGGGACAAAAATTGGAAAATTTTTAAGGGACTTAGAAAAAATTGCAACTGGAATTTTAGCAATTTTTTGACGTGAAATTGTAAACATGTTGAAGTGGATTTTGAAAATTCTAGAGAGAATTTTAAAAGCTTCAAGAGAATTTCAACAATTTGGAGAGGGATTTGAAAAGTTTCAATGGGAATGGGAAGAATTGGGACAAAAATTGGAAAATTTTTAAGGGACTTTGAAAAAATTGCAACTGGAATTTTAGCCATTTTTTGACGTGAAATTGTAAACATGTGGACATGGATTTTGAAAATTCTAGAGAGAATTTTAAAAGCTTCAACAGAATTTCAACAATTTGGAGAGGGATTTGAAAAGTTTCAATGGGAATGGGAAGAATTGGGACAAAAATTGGAAAATTTTTAAGGGACTTTGAAAAAATTGCAACTGGAATTTTAGCAATTTTTTGACGTGAAATTGTAAATATGTGGCCATGGATTTTGAAAATTCTAGAGAGAATTTTAAAAGCTTCAACAGAATTTCAACAATTTTGAGAGGGATTTGAAAAGTTTCAATGGGAATGGGAAGAATTGGGACAAAAATTGGAAAATTTTTAAGGGACTTTGAAAAAATTTCAACTGGAATTTTAGCCATTTTCTGACCTGAAATTCTAAGCATGTTGAAGTGGATTTTGAAAATTCTAGAGAGAATTTTAAAAGCTTCAAGAGAATTTCAACAATTTTGAGAGGGATTTGAAAAGTTTCAATGGGAATGGGAAGAATTGGGACAAAAATTGGAAAATTTTTAAGGGACTTTGAAAAAATTTCAACTGGAATTTTAGCCATTTTCTGACGTGAAATTGTAAACATGTGGACATGGATTTTGAAAATTCTAGAGAGAATTTTAAAAGCTTCAAGAGAATTTCAACAATTTGGAGAGGGATTTGAAAAGTTTCAATGGGAATGGGAAGAATTGGGACAAAAATTGGAAAATTTTTAAGGGACTTTGAAAAAATTTCAACTGGAATTTTAGCCATTTTTTGACGTGAAATTGTAAACATGTGGCCATGGATTTTGAAAATTCTAGAGAGAATTTTAAAAGCTTCAAGAGAATTTCAACAATTTTGAGAGGGATTTGAAAAGTTTCAATGGGAATGGGAAGAATTGGGACAAAAATTGGAAAATTTTTAAGGGACTTAGAAAAAATTGCAACTGGAATTTTAGCAATTTTTTGACGTGAAATTGTAAACATGTTGAAGTGGATTTTGAAAATTCTAGAGAGAATTTTAAAAGCTTCAAGAGAATTTCAACAATTTGGAGAGGGATTTGAAAAGTTTCAATGGGAATGGGAAGAATTGGGACAAAAATTGGAAAATTTTTAAGGGACTTTGAAAAAATTGCAACTGGAATTTTAGCCATTTTTTGACGTGAAATTGTAAACATGTGGACATGGATTTTGAAAATTCTAGAGAGAATTTTAAAAGCTTCAACAGAATTTCAACAATTTTGAGAGGGATTTGAAAAGTTTCAATGGGAATGGGAAGAATTGGGACAAAAATTGGAAAATTTTTAAGGGACTTTGAAAAAATTGCAACTGGAATTTTAGCCATTTTTTGACGTGAAATTGTAAACATGTGGACATGGATTTTGAAAATTCTAGAGAGAATTTTAAAAGCTTCAACAGAATTTCAACGATTTTGAGAGGGATTTGAAAAGTTTCAATGGGAATGGGAAGAATTGGGACAAAAATTGGAAAATTTTTAAGGGACTTTTAAAAAATTTCAACTGGAATTTTAGCAATTTTTTGACGTGAAATTGTAAACATGTGGACATGGATTTTGAAAATTCTAGAGAGAATTTTAAAAGCTTCAACAGAATTTCAACAATTTTGAGAGGGATTTGAAAAGTTTCAATGGGAATGGGAAGAATTGGGACAAAAATTGGAAAATTTTTAAGGGACTTTGAAAAAATTTCAACTGGAATTTTAGCCATTTTCTGACGTGAAATTGTAAACATGTTGAAGTGGATTTTGAAAATTCTAGAGAGAATTTTAAAAGCTTCAAGAGAATTTCAGCAATTTGGAGAGGGATTTGAAAAGTTTCAATGGGAATGGGAAGAATTGGGACAAAAATTGGAAAATTTTTAAGGGACTTTGAAAAAATTTCAACTGGAATTTTAGCAATTTTTTGACGTGAAATTGTAAACATGTGGACATGGATTTTGAAAATTCTAGAGAGAATTTTAAAAGCTTCAAGAGAATTTCAACAATTTTGAGAGGGATTTGAAAAGTTTCAATGGGAATGGGAAGAATTGGGACAAAAATTGGAAAATTTTTAAGGGACTTTGAAAAAATTGCAACTGGAATTTTAGCAATTTTTTGACGTGAAATTGTAAATATGTGGCCATGGATTTTGAAAATTCTAGAGAGAATTTTAAAAGCTTCAACAGAATTTCAACAATTTTGAGAGGGATTTGAAAAGTTTCAATGGGAATGGGAAGAATTGGGACAAAAATTGGAAAATTTTTAAGGGACTTTGAAAAAATTTCAACTGGAATTTTAGCCATTTTCTGACGTGAAATTCTAAGCATGTTGAAGTGGATTTTGAAAATTCTAGAGAGAATTTTAAAAGCTTCAACAGAATTTCAACAATTTGGAGAGGGATTTGAAAAGTTTCAATGGGAATGGGAAGAATTGGGACAAAAATTGGAAAATTTTTAAGGGACTTTGAAAAAATTGCAACTGGAATTTTAGCCATTTTTTGACGTGAAATTGTAAATATGTGGCCATGGATTTTGAAAATTCTAGAGAGAATTTTAAAAGCTTCAACAGAATTTCAACAATTTTGAGAGGGATTTGAAAAGTTTCAATGGGAATGGGAAGAATTGGGACAAAAATTGGAAAATTTTTAAGGGACTTTGAAAAAATTTCAACTGGAATTTTAGCCATTTTCTGACGTGAAATTCTAAGCATGTTGAAGTGGATTTTGAAAATTCTAGAGAGAATTTTAAAAGCTTCAACAGAATTTCAACAATTTGGAGAGGGATTTGAAAAGTTTCAATGGGAATGGGAAGAATTGGGACAAAAATTGGAAAATTTTTAAGGGACTTTGAAAAAATTGCAACTGGAATTTTAGCCATTTTTTGACATGAAATTGTAAACATGTGGACATGGATTTTGAAAATTCTAGAGAGAATTTTAAAAGCTTCAAGAGAATTTCAACAATTTGGAGAGGGATTTGAAAAGTTTCAATGGGAATGGGAAGAATTGGGACAAAAATTGGAAAATTTTTAAGGGACTTTGAAAAAATTTCAACTGGAATTTTAGCCATTTTTTGACGTGAAATTGTAAACATGTGGCCATGGATTTTGAAAATTCTAGAGAGAATTTTAAAAGCTTCAAGAGAATTTCAACAATTTTGAGAGGGATTTGAAAAGTTTCAATGGGAATGGGAAGAATTGGGACAAAAATTGGAAAATTTTTAAGGGACTTAGAAAAAATTGCAACTGGAATTTTAGCAATTTTTTGACGTGAAATTGTAAACATGTTGAAGTGGATTTTGAAAATTCTAGAGAGAATTTTAAAAGCTTCAAGAGAATTTCAACAATTTGGAGAGGGATTTGAAAAGTTTCAATGGGAATGGGAAGAATTGGGACAAAAATTGGAAAATTTTTAAGGGACTTTGAAAAAATTGCAACTGGAATTTTAGCCATTTTTTGACGTGAAATTGTAAACATGTGGACATGGATTTTGAAAATTCTAGAGAGAATTTTAAAAGCTTCAACAGAATTTCAACAATTTTGAGAGGGATTTGAAAAGTTTCAATGGGAATGGGAAGAATTGGGACAAAAATTGGAAAATTTTTAAGGGACTTTGAAAAAATTGCAACTGGAATTTTAGCAATTTTTTGACGTGAAATTGTAAATATGTGGCCATGGATTTTGAAAATTCTAGAGAGAATTTTAAAAGCTTCAACAGAATTTCAACAATTTTGAGAGGGATTTGAAAAGTTTCAATGGGAATGGGAAGAATTGGGACAAAAATTGGAAAATTTTTAAGGGACTTTGAAAAAATTTCAACTGGAATTTTAGCCATTTTCTGACCTGAAATTCTAAGCATGTTGAAGTGGATTTTGAAAATTCTAGAGAGAATTTTAAAAGCTTCAAGAGAATTTCAACAATTTTGAGAGGGATTTGAAAAGTTTCAATGGGAATGGGAAGAATTGGGACAAAAATTGGAAAATTTTTAAGGGACTTAGAAAAAATTGCAACTGGAATTTTAGCAATTTTTTGACGTGAAATTGTAAACATGTTGAAGTGGATTTTGAAAATTCTAGAGAGAATTTT